>NW_027195321.1:135000-221426 GCF_038502225.1 Cherax quadricarinatus | reverse complement strand
CGTCCGCTTCTTCCATATGACTGCAATAATGTAAGTAAATATTAATATATATTCTCATACAGAGTTGAGAAACATTGTATGTTACTGGTACACCTAAACTCTGAATAAGTATATTAAAATCTAAAATATTACGTACTTTGGCTTTAAAATAATGAATTTTTAGTCAAAATATTGCAATTTTAGTGGCAAACAGGAAATATCTGAAAAACCGTAAATTATCAGAAGTATGGATTAAAAGTGTGATAATGTGTTCTTCAGTATTTACGTAAGTTACAAATATAGGTTTTACGTTATAATAATATTATAAACATATAAACTAGCAACGGAAGAATTACGGTATTATTATTATTTACATAAATGATATGACGCTTTGAACAAAAGACGAGAGTTCCTTGAGGAAGGTAAACTTAGGTTGTATGTCCATCACTGGTGTACGTCATTCAGCACAAGTGGTAGTGGTGTCTCGCTCCTCCCTCCCTACTGTTAGTGTAACTTGTAAATGGTCCAAGTTGGACCGAAACGTCGTCATAAGCTTCTCTCTCCTATGAGCAAGTTATTTGTGTATTGTTCAAGCCATTTTACTGTGCCTTTTTTTGTTTCGTCTGTACTTATACAATGAGTAAATTCAAGAGCCATGTATTTATTCAGTCGATAAAAATACAAGAGCATATTGTACTAATACAATTGAAATAAATTATAGTATGAGTAAAGAGAGAACAGATTTATGGTGTAGCTGACATACTCTCTATTGCTGTGTAGTTATATACTGCTCTGTTACCAGCGTTGTTAGTCATATACTGCTCTGTTACCTGTGTTGTTAGTCATAGACTCCTCTGTTACCTGTCTTGTTAGTTATATACTGCTCTGTTACCTGCGTTGTTAGTCATATACTGCTCTGTTACCTGTGTTGTTAGTCATATACTGCTGTTACCTGCGTTGTTAGTTGTACACTGCTGTTACCAGTGTTGTTAGTCATAAACTACTCTGTTACCTGTGTTGATATTCACATATTGCTCGGTTACCTGTGTTGTTAGTCATAAATTGCTCTGTTACCTGTGTTGTTAGTCATATATTGCTCTGTTACCTGTGTTGTTAGTTACATACTAGTTACCTGTGTTGACATAGTCACATATTGCTCTGTTACCCGTGTTGTTAGTCATATACTGCTCTGTTACCTGTGTTGTTAGTCATATATTGCTAGTGTTGTTAGACATACTGCTCTGTTACCCGTCTTGTTAGTCATATACTGCTCTGTTACCTGTGTTGTTAGTCATATATTGCTCTGTTACCTGTGTTGTTAGACATATACTGCTCTGTTACCTGTGTTGCTAGTCACATACTACCCTGTTACCTTGTTGTTAGTCATATACTGCTCTGTTACTTGTGTTGTTAGTCACATACAGCTCTGATACACGTGTTGTTAGTCACATACTACTCTGTTACCTGTGTTGTTAGTCATATACTGCTTTGTTACCTGTGTTGTCAGTCACATACAGCTCTGATACATGTGTTGTTAGTCACACACTGTTACCTGTGTTGACAGTCACACACTGCTCCGTTACCTGTGTTGTTAGTCACATTACTACTCTGTTACCTGTGTTGTTAGCCATATTACGGCTCTGTTACCTGTGTTATTAGTCATATACTGCTGTTACCTGTGTTGTTAGTTATATACTGCTTTGTTACTAGTGTTGTTAGTCATATACTGCTCTGTTACCTGTGTTGTTAGTCACATACAGCTCTGATACCTGTGTTGTTAGTCACATACTGCTCCATTACCTGTGTTGTTAGTCACATGCTGCTCTGTTACCTGTGTTGTTAGTCGTACACTGCTCTGTTACCTGTGCTGTTGGCACATACTGCTCTGTTACCTGTGTTGATAGTCACATACTGCAGAGTTACCTGTGTTGATATTCACAAACTGTTCTGTTACCTGTGTTGATAATCATATACTGCTTTGTTACCTGTGTTGTTAGTCATATACTGGTTTGTTACCAGCGTTTTTAATCATATACTGCTGTTACCTGCGTTGTTAGTTATATACTGCTTTGTTACCAGTGTTGTTGGTCATATACTGCTCTGTTACCTATGTTGTTAATCATATACTGCTCTCTCACCTGTGTTGTTAGTGATATATTCCTCTGTTACCTGTGTTGTTAGTCAAATACAGCTCTGTTACCTGTGTTGTTAGTCATATATTGCTCTGTTACCTGTGTTGTTAGACATATGCTGCTCTGTTACCTGTGTTGTTAGTCACATACAGCTCTGATACATGTCTTCTTAGTCACATACTGCTCTGTTACCCATGTTGTTAGCCATATACTGATCTGTTACCTGTGTTGTTAGTCATATATTGCTCTGTTACCTGTGTTGTTAGACATATGCTGCTCTGTTACCTGTCTTGTTAGTCATATACTGCTCACCTGTGCTGATAGTCTACTGCTCTGTGTCACCTGTGTGTTGTTAGTCATATACTGACCTGTGTTGTTAGTCACACACTGCTCTGTTACCTGTGTTGTTAGTCACATACTGCTCTGTTACCTGTGTTGTTAGTTATATACTGCTCTGTTACCTGTGTTATTACATATTACTGCACTGTTACCAGTGTTGTTAGTCATATACTGCTCTCTTACCTGTGTTGTTAACCATATTACGGCTCTGTTACCTATGTTGTTAGTTATATTACTGCTCTGTTACCTGTGTTGTTAGTCATATACTGCTCTTTTACCAGTGTTGTTAGTTATATACTGCTCTGTTACCTGTGTTATTAGTCATATACTGCTGTTACCTGTGTTGTTAGTTATATACTGCTTTGTTACTAGTGTTGTTAGTCATATATAGCTCTGATACCTGTGTTGTTAGTCACATACTGCTCTATTACCTGTGTTGTTAGTCGTACACTGCTCTGTTACCTGTTTTGTTGGTCATATACTGCTCTGTTACCTGTGTTGATAGTCACATAATGCAGAGTTACCTGTGTTGATAGTCACAAACTGCTTTGTCACCTGTGTTGTTAGTCATATGCTGGTTTGTTAAAAGTGTTTTTAATCATATACTTCTGTTACCTGCGTTGTTAGTTATATACTGCTTTGTTACCAGTGTTGTTGGTCATATGCTGCTCTGTTACCCATGTTATTAATCATATACTGCTCTCTCACCTGTGTTGTTAGTGATATATTGCTCTGTTACCTGCGTTGTTAGTCAAATACAGCTCTGATACATGTGTTGTTAGTCACATACTACTCTGTTACCTGTGTTGACGGTCACATACTGCTCTGTTACATGCGTTGTTAGTCATATACTGCTCTGTTACCTGTGTTGTTAGCTTTATACTGCTCTGTTACCTGTGTTATTAATCATATACTGTTATCTGTGTTGTTAGTTATATACTGCTTTGTTACTAGTGTTGTTAGTCATATACAGCTCTGATGCATGTGTTGTTAGTCACTTACTGCTCTGTTACCTGTGTTGTTAGTCATATACTGCTCTGTTACCTGTGTTGTTAGCCACATACTGCTCTGTTACCTGTGTTGATAGTAACATACCGCTGTTACCTGTGTTGCTAGTCATATGCTGGTCTGTTACCAGTATTTTTAGTCATATACTGCTGTTACCTGCGTTGTTAGTTATATAGTGCTTTGTTACCAGTGTTGTTAGTCATACATTGCTCTGTTACCTGTGTTATTAGTCCATACTGCTCTGTTACCTACGTTGACAGTCACATACCGACAAGTTGGTTTAGAAAAACACGTAAGCAAACACTAGCACATATTTTTTTAAAACGTTTCGGTCCTGGGACCTTGATCACTTTTAACATCCAGAGGTTGAAAGACAGTATATATAGGCGGAGAGTGAGGTGTGAGTGATGCATGGTGACCTGAAGAGTGAGGTGTGAGTGACGCATGGTGACCTGAAGAGTGAGGTGTGAGTGACGCATGGTGACCTGAAGTGAGGTGTGAGTGACGCATAGTGGCCTGAAGAGTGAGGTATGAGTGACGCATGGTGACCTGATGGTGACCTGTAGAGATGTGAGTGACGCATGGTGACCTGAAGAGTGAGGTGTGAGTGACGCATGGTGACCTGAAGAGTGAGGTGTGAGTGACGCATGGTGACCTGAAGAGTGAGGTGTGAGTGACGCATGGTGACCTGAAGAGTGAGGTGTGAGTGACGCATGGTGACCTGAAGAGGGAGGTGTGAGTGACGCATGGTGACCTGAAGAGTGAGGTGTGAGTGACGCATGGTGACCTGAAGAGTGAGGTGTGAGTGACGCATGGTGACCTGAAGAGTGAGGTGTGAGTGACGCATGGTGACCTGAAGAGTGAGGTGTGAGTGACGCATGGTGACCTGAAGAGTGAGGTGTGAGTGACGCATGGTGACCTGAAGAGTGAGGTGTGAGTGACGCATGGTGACCTGAAGAGTGCCATATTGGGATGAGGACGGGTAGACGGAGATCACATGACTCTCGTGTCATACTATGACACTCCCCATCATCCTATGTCATACTATGACACTCCCCATGATCCTTTGTCATACTATGACACTCCCCATCATCCTATGCCATACTATGACAATCCCCATCATCCTATGTCATACTATGACACTCTCCATCATCCTATGTCATACTATGACAATCCCCATCATCCTATGTCATACTATGACACTTCCAATCAATCTATGTCATACTATGACACTCCCATCATAATGTGTCATATTATGACACTCCCTATCATCCTATGTCATACTATGACACTCCCCATTATTCTATGTCATACTATGACACTTCCAATCATCCTATATGACACTCGCCATCATCCTATGTCATAATATGACACTCCCCGTTATTCTTTGTCATACTATGACACTTCCAATTATCCTATGTCATACTACGACACTCCCCATCATCCTATGTCATACTACGACACTCCCCATCATCCTATGTCATACTATGACACTCCCCATCATCATATGTCATACTATGACATTCCTCATTATCCTATGTCATACTATGACACTTCCAATCAATCTATGTCATACTATGACACTTCCAATCAATCTATGTCATACTATGACTCTCCCATCATAATGTGTCATATTATGACACTCCCTATCATCCTATGTCATACTATGACACTCCCCATTATTCTATGTCATACTATGACACTTCCAATCATCCTATATGACACTCCCCATCATCCTATGTCATAATATGACACTCCCCATTATTCTTTGTCATACTATGACACTTCCAATTATCCTATGTCATACTACGACACTCCCCATCATCCTATGTCATACTACGACACTCCCCATCATCCTATGTCATACTATGACACTCCCCATCATCCTATGTCATACTATGACATTCCTCATTATCCTATGTCATACTATGACACTGCCCATCATCCTATGTCATACTATGACACTGCCCATCATCCTATGTCATACTATGACACTCCCCATCATCCTATGTCATACTATGACACTCCCCATCATCCTATGTCATACTATGACACTCCCCATTATCCTATGTCATACTATGACACTCCTCATTATCCTATGTCATACTATGACACTCCTCATTATCCTATGTCATACTATGACACTCCTCATTATCCTATGTCATACTATGACACTCCTCATTATCCTATGTCATACTATGACACTCCTCATTATCCTATGTCATACTATGACACTCCTCATTATCCTATGTCATACTATGACACTTCCAATCATCCTATATGACACTCTCCATCATCCTATGTCATACTATGACACTGCCCATCATCCCATGTTATACTTCCCACTCACTCATAACATACTCACACAGCGGAATATTAATCTCTTCCACTTATCGTCTTCTTTTAATTATGTCGTACCGAAATAAAAACGACTCTGCGAGTTTAGAAAGTGTCGTTTCTGCCGAATAAGCAGAGTGAAACATTTTTATGGAATCTACGAAAATATATCTAATTAAACTAAATAAATTACTTTAGGTTTGGGTAGGTGAGGTGAGGTGAGGTGAGGTGAGGTAGGTGAGGTGAGGTGAGGTAGGTGAGGTGAGGTGAGGTGAGGTGAGGTGAGGTGAGGTAGGTGAGGTGAGGTGAGGTGAAGTAGGTGAGGTGAGGTGAGGTGAGGTGAGGTGAGGTGAGGTGAGGTGAGGTAGGTGAGGTGAGGTGAGGTGAGGTGAGGTGAGGTGAGGTGAGGTAAAGTTAACGTGAGGTGAGGTGAGGTAAGGTGAGGTGAGGTGAGGTAGGTGAGGTGAGATGAGGTGAGGTAAGGTGAGGTGAGGTGAGGTAGGTGAGGTGAGGTAGGTGAGGTGAGGTGAGGTGAGGTGAGGTAGGTGAGGTGAGGTGAGGTGAGGTGAGGTGAGGTGAGGTGAGGTGGTAGGTGAGGTGTGGTGAGGTGAGGTTTGGTAGGTGAGGTGAGGTAGGTGAGGTGAGGTGAGGTGAGGTGAGGTGAGGTGGTGAGGTGAGGTAGGTGAGGTGAGGTGAGGTGAGGTGAGGTAGGTGAGGTGAGGTGAGGTGAGGTGAGGGGAGGTAGGTGAGGTGAGGTGAGTTGAGGTGAGGTAGGTGAGGTGAGGTGGTGAGGTGAGGTGAGGTGAGGTGGTGAGGTGAGGTGAGGTGAGTGAGGTAGGTGAGGTGAGGTGAGGTGAGGTGAGGTGAGGTGAGGTGGTGAGGTGGTGAGGTGAGGTGAGGTGAGGTGAGGTGAGGTGAGGTGAGGTAGGTGAGGTGAGGTGAGGTGAGGTGGTGAGGTGAGGTGAGGTGAGGTAGGTGAGGTGAGGTGAGGTGAGGTGAGGTGAGGTAGGTGAGGTGAGGTGAGGTAGGTGAGGTGGTGAGGTAGGTGAGGTAGAGGTGAGGTGAGGTGAGGTGAGGTGAGGTGAGGTAGGTGAGGTGGTAGGTGAGGTGAGGTGAGGTGAGGTGAGGTGGTGAGGTGAGGTGAGTGAGGTGGTGGTGAGGTGAGGTGGTGAGGTAGGTGAGGTGAGGTGAGGTGAGGTGAGGTGAGGTGAGGTGAGGTGAGGTGAGGTGAGGTGAGGTACGTGAGGTGAGGTGAGGTGAGGTAGGTGAGGCGAGGTGAGGTGAGGTGGTGAGGTGAGGTGAGGTAGGTGAGGTGGTGAGGTGTGGTGAGGTGAGGTGAGGTGAGGTTGGTGAGGTGAGGTGAGGTGAGGTGAGGTAGGTGAGGTGAGGTGAGGTGAGGTGAGGTGAGGTAGGTGAGGTGAGGTGAGGTGAGGTGAGGTGAGGTGAGGTAGGTGAGGTGAGGTGAGGTGAGGTGAGGTGAGGTGAGGTGAGGTGAGGTGAGGTGAGGTAGGTGAGGTGAGGTGAGGTGAGGTGAGGTGAGGTAGGTGAGGTGAGGTGAGGTGAGGTGAGGTGAGGTAGGTGAGGTGAGGTGAGGTGAGGTGAGGTGAGGTGAGGTGAGGTAGGTGAGGTGAGGTGAGGTGAGGTGAAGTAGGTGAGGTGAGGTGAGGTGAGGTGAGGTGAGGTGAGGTGAGGTGAGGTGAGGTGAGGTGAGGTGAGGTGAGGTGGTGAGGTGAGGTGATGTGAGGTGAGGTGAGGTGAGGTGAGGTGAGGTGAGGTGAGGTGAGGTGAGGTGAGGTGAGGTGAGGTGAGGTGAGGTGAGGTGATGTGAGGTGAGGTGAGGTGAGGTGAGGTGAGGTGAGGTGAGGTGAGGTGAGGTGAGGTGAGGTGAGGTGAGGTGAGGTGAGGTGAGGTGAGGTGAGGTGAGGTGAGGTGAGGTGAGGTGAGGTGAGGTGAGGTGAGGTGAGGTGAGGTGAGGTGAGGTGAGGTGAGGTGAGGTGAGGTGAGGTGAGGAGAGGTGAGGTGAGGTGAGGTGAGGTGAGGTGAGGTGAGGAGAGGTGAGGTGAGGTGAGGTGAGGTGAGGTAGGTGAGGTGAGGTGAGGTGAGGTGAGGTGAGGTGAGGTGAGGTGAGGTGAGGTGAGGCCTCTTAAGTTAGGCTTGATGCCAAATTGAATTTGTTTTTCCATCATTTTCAATAAAGAATACTGAGGAACAGATTAATCCGTAAAAGAACATTTTGGAGAAGTTAATTATTTAGGGCAGAGCTTAATTCGGATTATTATGAACGACATATACACTCACTCAGGTGCTGCTTTATCGGGTACACTTGTATACCTGACCTTTAAACAAACTACCCAAACAGTGAATCAGGTGACAGTACCTGAGTGCTCGCAGACATGGTCAAGACGTTCAGTTGTTGTTCAGACTGAACATTAGAATGGGGAAGAAATATGATGTGAGTGACGTTAACCGCAGAATGACTGATGGTGAGATCTTTATACACAACACATATGCTGACATCTCCAGATTGAAAAGAAAAACATAAAAACAGAATTTGGAAAGGTCATCAAGCATGAGAATACCTGACAGGAAAATTATGTCTGGGATAACTGATGTGTTAAGCTGCCAGAAGAAGATACATAACGAAATTATGCCATCAGATCTCCCATGTGATGAATGGTTTTGAAAACCGACAAGTTGAAGAATTGAGACACTTATATAACACATGGGAATCTTTATTGAAGAAACGTTTCGCCACACAGTGGCTTCATCAGTCCAATACAAAGTAGAATTGGGTAAGGAGAGGAGAAGTTTAAGGTAATCAGTCCCTCAACCGTCACTTCCTACAAGAGTGATGGACTGAACACATCGATTCCAGGTTGAGAGACTGATTACCTCAAACTTCTCCTCTCCTTACCCAATTCTACTTTGTATTGGGCTGATGAAGCCACTGTGTGGCGAAACGTTTCTTCAATAAAGATTCCCATGTGTTGTATAAGTGTCTCAATTCTTCAACAGATCTCCCATGTTCATTTGATATTAATACCTTAGGTGGCACGGCTGCCCTACGCCTTCTATCATTCTATTTTGAAATCACAAACACTCATATTCAGATGAATCTTCCTTCCACACATCACTAAACAACTGGTGAACTCTACCAGGATAATTGGCAAAAGCATTAACAAAGAGGTAGATGGCCAGAACAAATCTCTGAAAACCAGCAGGACTTACTGAAATATCCAAACAACAAGCAAAATCAAACAGCAAGACTGCCAACATGGTCTTCCAGCAAGACTGCCAACATGGTCTTCCAGCAAGACTGCCAACATGGTCTTCCTCTCCAGCAAGACTGCCAACATGGTCTTCCAGCAAGACTGCCAACATGGTCTTCCAGCAAGACTGCCAACATGGTCTTCCAGCAAGACTGCCAACATGGTCTTCCAGCAAGACTGCCAACATGGTCTTCCAGCAAGACTGCCAACATGGTCTTCCCAGCAAGACTGCCAAATGGTCTTCCAGAAGGTTGTCATCATCATAATTCTTATTAACGTGCAAGATGGGTTTTTGTGTGGCATGTCAGCTCGCCTAATTTGTACATACGTTGTTGTGATCCTTGTAGGTCCAGCTGCAAGTATATGGGGAGGTGGCCTTCATACTGGAAACAATTTTATATAAATGCATGTCAATACCATCTCCCGTAGACTAAGAAAAGAGCAGCACTGATTCTGCGTGTTTTCCACAACTTCAAAAACTATGATACTATTGTTGATAAATGGTTTAGAGAAGCAAAAAGTGGATGAATGAGACTTTTGTGCAACACTTGGGTATCTTTATTGTAGTAACATCTCTTTACTGGAATGAACATATATTGGCTGGCGAAACGTTTCCTCTGATATCTTTTTCTAAGGCGGATACAGTAAGACTTCAGCATGGGGAGCGTGAAAGTTCTTCCTCGAAGTCACAGATGCTTTGTCCCACTTTGCAGTCAATCCTCAACTTGAGACTGACCTGGGTAGCAACATCTTCAAACTCCAAGAAGGTAACGTTGTCGTCACTCACAAGATCACCCACTACAACTTTGTCTACCAAGCACCAAGTGAGTTGTGCTGCTAAAACAATAAGTAGATGGACACATTCCACCTACGTAGAAAGCATTTTTTTATTATGACTTGTCCATTATTATTATTATTATTATTATCAAAGGGGAAGCGCTAAACCCGGAGGATTATACAGCGCCTGGGGGGGGGGGATGTGGAAGGCATTCAGGCTTAATTTGGGGAACTGGAGCACAGATCCAATTCCCTAAATCAAGAGCCCCTCACCAACATCAAGGAACCTTCCTTGAGGGGTATGACTTGTCCAGTGATGTGACACTTCATGAGTGACCTGTCCAGTGATGTGACACTTCATGAGTGACCTGTCCAGTGATGCGAAACTTCATGAGTGACCTGTCCAGTGATGCGACACTCCATGAGTGACCTGTCCAGTGATGCGACACTGGGCTCCATGATGTGACGCTTCATGAGTGACTGAGCCTGGCCTGTCCAGTGATGTGACCTGACAGCTGGATCACCAGTGATGTGACGAGCCTGGGAGCTGGATCAGTGATGTGACCTGAGTGACCAGGAGCCTGGCAGCTGGATCACCAGTGATGTGACGAGTGACCTGTCATGAGTGACCTGTGTGACGCTTCATGAGAGTCCAGGAGATTGACAGCTGGATCACCAGTGATGTTACGCTTCATGAGTGACCTGTCCAGGAGCCTGGGAACTGGATCACCGGCGGAACACGTTTGTGACACTAATGCAGGACTGTGTCCTGTGTACATATTCTTATGTACATATTCTTACGTGTTATTGTGAATAGGTGTCATGTTATTGTATGTTGATGATTGTCATGTGTACATGCTATTTTGTAAGAATGAATGTATGGTTCACGTAATGTGTATGAGTGTCACATATTGCTTATGAGCGTCGCAAATTGTGTGTGTAGATGAATGGTTCACAGAACCGACACGTTGATAAATTAGACACATGTGCAACTCTTGGGTATCTTTATTGAGGAAACGTTTCGCCACACTGTGGCTTCATCAGTCCATACAAAGGAGAAACTTGGAGAACAGGAGGAGAATGAGGTAATCAGTCCCTCAGCCTTGAGTCGATGTGGTCAGTCCATCAATCTATTCAAGATTGATGGACTGACCACATCGACTCAAGGCTGAGGGACTGATTACCTCATTCTCCTCCTGTTCTCCAAGTTTCTCCTTTGTATGGACTGATGAAGCCACAGTGTGGCGAAACGTTTCCTCAATAAAGATACCCAAGAGTTGCACATGTGTCTAATTTATCAAATTGTGTGTGAGTGTACATGTTATTGTGTATTGATGACTGTCAAATATTATGTATGAGCGTCACATATTGTGTATGAACGTACATATTATTGTGTATTGATGAGTGTCAAATGCGAATCACTAAATCTCCTCCATAAAAACTGTAGAAAAATTATAATAATCTCTGTTTCTCGTGTTTCGTAAATGAGTTTGAAGGTCACAGATGGAATCACTGGCAAATGTATGCATGTATACATACAAGAACGTACTTTAAGATGTATGCAATTGTATATTATATATATATGAAGGTGTGTGGTGACCCGTCAGTGTCTGCTGAATGTGTGTGGCGAACCGTCAGTGTCTGCTGAAGGTGTGTGATGACCCGTCACCCTCTGCTGAAGGTGTGTGGTGACCCGTCACTTTGCTGAAGGTGTGTGGTGACCCGTCAGTGTCTGCTGAAGGTGTGTGGTGACCCCTCACTGTCTGCTGAAGGTGTGTGGTCAGAAGGTGTGTGATGACCCGTCACCCTCTGCTGAAGGTGTGTGGTGACCCGTCACTTTGCTGAAGGTGTGTGGTGACCCGTCACTGTCTGCTAAAGGTGTGTGGTGACCCGTCATTTTCTGCTGAAGGTGTGTGGTGACCCGTCAGTGTCTGCTGAAGGTGTGTGGTGACCCGTCAGTGTCTGCTGAAGGTGTGTGGTGACCCCTCACTGTCTGCTGAAGGTGTGTGGTGACCCGTCAGTGTCTGCTGAAGGTGTGTGGTGACCCGTCAGTGTCTGCTGAAGGAGTGTCTGTGTTTGTACACGTTATGTACATGTGTATGTGTTGCTTTGTTCGTGCGTCTGTTTCGTTCAGTGTGTGTAAGATGTATATGTGGAAATACAGAATTGAGCGTATGGAAGAGTGTGTTTGTGAACCTCTGTGTACCATGACGAGGGAAGAGTGTGCTTGTGAACCTCTGTGTACCATGACGAGGGAAGAGTGTGCTTGTGAACCTCTGTGTACCATGACGAGGGAAGAGTGTGCTTGTGAACCTTTGTGTACCATGACGAGGGAAGAGTGTGCTTGTGAACCTCTGTGTACCATGACTTGTGAACCTCTGTGTACCATGACGAGGGAAGAGTGTGCTTGTGAACCTTTGTGTACCATGACGAGGAAAGAGTGTGCTGTGAACCTCTGTGTACCATGACGAGGGAAGAGTGTGCTTGTGAACCTTTGTGTACCATGACGAGGAAAGAGTGTGCTTGAACCTGTGTACCATGACGAGGGAAGAGTGTGCTTGTGAACCTTTGTGTACCATGACGAGGGAAGAGTGTGCTTGTGTGTACCATGACGAGGGAAGAGTGTGCTTGTGAACCTGTGTACCATGACGAGGGAAGAGTGTGCTTGAACCTGAATGACCTTTGTGTACCATGACGAGGGAAGAGTGTGCTTGTGAACCTTTGTGTACCATGTGTACCATGACGAGGGAAGAGTGAGGGAAAAGTGTGCTGGTGAACCTTTGTGTACCATGACTAGGGAAGAGTGTGCTTGTGAACCTTTGTGTACCATGACGAGGGAAGAGTGTTTGTGTACCATGACGAGGGAAGAATGTGCTGGTGAACCTTTGTGTACCATGACGAGGGAAGAGTGTGCTGGTGAACCTTTGTGTACCATGACGAGGGAAGAGTGTGCTGGTGAACCTTTGTGTACCATGACGAGGGAAGAGTGTGCTGGTGAACCTTTGTGTACCATGACGAGGGAAGAGTGTGCTGGTGAACCTTTGTGTACCATGACGAGGGAAGAGTGTGCTGGTGAACCTTTGTGTACCATGACGAGGGAAGAGTGTGCTGGTGAACCTTTGTGTACCATGACGAGGGGAAAAAAGTAACTGATAACAGTTAATTATAGTTATCATGCAGGGAACACTATGGGACGGTTGGACTTTTTTTTTTTTTTGCCTTCGTACGATTTCATTGGAATTTTTATCACAGACTCTAGGCATGTCATAGTATATTAAATAAAAGTTACATCAAAATCGTCCAATAAATAAACATAAAAAAGTGCGAAGTTGGACGTGGCAATAATTGTTACACAGGAATACGCCAAAGTAGGCAGTGTACCTGACCAAAGTGGAGTTCTTGATATTGATGTTACATATGATGGAACTTGACACACAAGGGACCATCATTCAAATTATGGCATTGGTGCCACAATTGATGCTGTGACCAAATTGGTAGTTGACTATCAAATAATGTGCAAGCATTTTAGCATATACCATCCTACCAGTTGCAGCATTCAGTGTCTCGTACCAACTGGGTTTGTCCAACACTCAGTACAGTTTGCACTAACAAGTGTCTCTAGGTGATGGTGATCAAATGTAAAAGTGACTTTATTACTAAAACATTCTTAACAAAACACACACTTCATAATAAGCTCAAAATTACAACGTTCCATCAATACCATATGATTTTCCTCTATAACAGGATTTAATGTCTGCAATAAGGACACTCGCCTTGTAGCACTTGATATATCATGTACACTATCACTTTCAACAAATATTTCACCGTCTCCAGCTGTGGACAGTAGATGTGCTGGGGTTAGCTGAGCTGGTGACAGCTGAGACGGGGTCAGCTGAGCTGTGGTCAGCTGAGATGGTGACAGCTGAGCTGGGGACAGTGGTGGCCACATCTGGGGTGGCCATGTCTAGAGTGGCCACGTCTGGGGTGGTCGCAGAAAATATGGTTATTTGTGGCGAGGTTGTCACATATGTAACCACAGGTGTGGTCAAGACAGATGTATATATGGGTGAAGGCGTGGTCACTGTGGCCACAATGGTGGTGGTGGTGGCCACAGATGAGTCACCTAGTTTACGCTTCATTCCTCTAGGTCTGCCATGGTCACGTGGGGTGGCCACATCTTGGATGGCCACAGTGCTGCTGCCAGTATCTGGGGTGGCCACGGTGATGCTGCCAGCATCTGGGGTGGCCACGGTGATGCTGCCAGCATCTGGGGTGGCCACGGTGATGCTGCCAGCATCTGGGGTGGCCACGGTGATGCTGCCAGCATCTGGGGTGGCCACGGTGATGCTGCCAGCATCTGGGGTGGCCACGGTGATGCTGCCAGCATCTGGGTTGGCCACGGTGATGCTGCCAGCATCTGGGGTGGCCACGGTGTTGCTGCCAGCATCAGGGGTGGCCACGGTGATGTTGCCAGCATCTAGGGTGGCCACGGTGCTGCTGCCAGCATCTGGGGTGGCCACGGTGATGCTGCCAGCATCTGGGGTGGCCACGGTGATGCTGCCAGCATCTGGGGTGGCCACGGTGATGCTGCCAGCATCTGGGGTGGCCACGGTGATGCTGCCAGCATCTGGGGTGGCCACGGTGATGCTGCCAGCATCTGGGGTGGCCACGGTGATGCTGCCAGCATCTGGGGTGGCCACGGTGATGCTGCCAGCATCTGGGGTGGCCACGGTGATGCTGCCAGCATCTGGGGTGGCCACGGTGATGCTGCCAGCATCTGGGGTGGCCACGGTGATGCTGCCAGCATCTGGGGTGGCCACGGTGATGCTGCCAGCATCTGGGGTGGCCACGGTGATGCTGCCAGCATCTGGGGTGGCCACGGTGATGCTGCCAGCATCTGGGGTGGCCACGGTGATGCTGCCAGCATCTGGGGTGGCCACGGTGATGCTGCCAGCATCTGGGGTGGCCACGGTGATGCTGCCAGCATCTGGGGTGGCCACGGTGATGCTGCCAGCATCTGGGGTGGCCACGGTGATGCTGCCAGCATCTGGGGTGGCCACGGTGATGCTGCCAGCATCTAGGGTGGCCACGGTGATGCTGCCAGCATCTGGGGTGGCCACGGTGATGCTGCCAGCATCTGGGGTGGCCACGGTGATGCTGCCAGCATCTGGGGTGGCCACGGTGATGCTGCCAGCATCTGGGGTGGCCACGGTGATGCTGCCAGCATCTGGGGTGGCCACGGTGATGCTGCCAGCATCTGGGGTGGCCACGGTGATGCTGCCAGCATCTGGGGTGGCCATGGTGATGCTGCCAGCATCTGGGGTGGCCACGGTGATGCTGCCAGCATCTGGGGTGGCCACGGTGATGCTGCCAGCATCTGGGGTGGCCACGGTGATGCTGCCAGCATCTGGGGTGGCCACGGTGATGCTGCCAGCATCTGGGGTGGCCACGGTGATGCTGCCAGCATCTGGGGTGGCCACGGTGATGCTGCCAGCATCTGGGGTGGCCATCGAGGTGCTGGCTACACAGGTCATCTTACACTTTGCTTTACTTGTTCAACAACTGACTGGGTTTCAGAAACATCAGTTATTTCCCCAGCAGTAAACAATGTGTTGGTCTTGATAAGTGTTGTAATGGCAGCCAGGAGTCATGTTCTACCTGCTACTGCCTTCATTTCTTTAGCTTTTTTTCATCATTTCTAATCGCTTCCGGCTGATCGTATGCGAATACTGTTTCTTCGGGCTACGCATTATGTATGAAATTTGCACAATATATGGCAAAATTACGGGTCACTAGGGTCTGCTGCGGTCACTCAGAGCGACACACGTCCTCCTCCTGGCGACTGTTAGTCAGCACTGAGACTCGTGTGGTTGAAGCAGCTCAAACTGCAGCCACTCACAGAGTTACCAATTTGTATTTTGTAGCATTTGACACTAAAATATGAACAAAAAATGACGAGAAATGTCTAAAAATAACAACAAATGTATTACTGTTATGGTATACGTCACAACAATTACGCATTTACCTCATTTATTATAATTACGGTAACTTTTTTAGAGAATTATCGTACAGAGACGAGACATACACCAAAATATTACCAGATTCTTCAGCTCTTTCTCGGTAACATTAACTCATTTTTCAATTCTTTTCGTATTTTTCGTATAATTCAGCGCTTGACGCGTCACGCGCCGCTAACGTTCACACAACAACACTAATCTACGCACCTAAATACGTTCATAAATGTACTTACACAAATAAATAATTAATCAAGCTAATAATTAACATATGTAAAATATTAAATATAAATATATGTTCCAGATTTTCACTAGTGGCCAGTTCTTGGTGGACGAACTGTGATAGAGATCTCTCATGTCTCAGGTAGTCGACGTTCGAGTCTGTCCAGGAGGATGTTATTACAGAGCGCAGATTATCTGCGTGTCCTCCTCTGTAATAACATCTACCTTCGTATACTGATATTAATACACTTGTGTAGTAATATCATATATGGACAGTGCTTCAAGGCTGGCTGAAACTGCTGACCTCAGGGAAGTGGTGAAGGGTGAATACCTGGATCCACGGACCTGGGGTGGGACTGCTGACCTCAGGGAAGTGGTGAAGGGTGAATACCTGGATCCACGGACCTGGGGTGGGACTGCTGACCTCAGGGAAGTGGTGAAGGGTGAATACCTGGATCCACGGACCTGGGGTGGGACTGCTGACCTCAGGGAAGTGGTGAAGGGTGAATACCTGGATCCACGGACCTGGGGTGGGACTGCTGACTCAGGGAAGTGGTGAAGGGTGAATACCTGGATCCACGGACCTAGGGTGGGACTGCTGACCTCAGGGAAGTGGTGAAGGGTGAATACCTGGATCCACGGACCTGGGGTGGGACTGCTGACCTCAGGGAAGTGGTGAAGGGTGAATACCTGGATCCACGGACCTGGGGTGGGACTGCTGACCTCAGGGAAGTGGTGAAGGGTGAATACCTGGATCCACGGACCTAGGGTGGGACTGCTGACCTCAGGGAAGTGGTGAAGGGTGAATACCTGGATCCACGGACCTGGGGTGGGACTGCTGACCTCAGGGAAGTGGTGACAGGTGAATACCTGGAACCACGGACCTGGGGTGGGACTTGCTGACCTCAGGGAAGTGGTGACGGGTGAATACCTGGATCCACGTGGGGTGGGACTGCTGACCTCAGGGAAGTGGTGAAGGGTGAATACCTGGATCCACGGACCTAGGGTGGGACTGCTGACCTCAGGGAAGTGGTGAAGGGTGAATACCTGGATCCACGGACCTGGGGTGGGACTGCTGACCTCAGGGAAGTGGTGACAGGGTGAATACCTGGATCCACGGACCTGGGGTGGGACTGCTGACCTCAGGGAAGTGGTGACAGGTGAATACCTGGATCCACGTACCACTGCTGACCTGGGGTGGGACTTGCTGACCTCAGGGAAGTGGTGAAGGGTGAATACCTGTGGTGACTGCTGACCTCAGGTGAATACCTGGATCCACGGACCTGGGGTGGGACTGCTGACCTCAGGGAAGTGGTGAAGGGTACCTGGAACCACGGACCTGGGGTGGGACTTGCTGACCTCAGGGAAGTGGTGACGGGTGAATACCTGGAACCACGGACCTGGGGTGGGACTTGCTGACCTCAGGGAAGTGGTGAAGGGTGAATACCTGGATCCACGGACCTGGGGTGGGACTGCTGACCTCAGGGAAGTGGTGACAGGTGAATACCTGGAACCACGGACCTGGGGTGGGACTTGCTGACCTCAGGGACGTGGTGACGGGTGAATACCTGGAACCATGGACCTGGGGTGGGACTTGCTGACCTCAGGGAAGTGGTGAAGGGTGAATACCTGGATCCACTGACCTGGGGTGGGACTTGGTGACCTCAGGGAAGTGGTGAAGGGTGTATACCTGGATCCACGGACCTGCGGTGGGACTTGCTGACCTCAGGGAAGTGGTGACGGGTGTATACCTGGAACCACGGGCCTGGGGTGGGACTTGCTGACCACGGACCGGGGGTAGGACTAGGTGAGGCATCACCAGACTTCAAGGGAAAACATCCGGGGGCCCACGGATGAATTCCCGGGGAAGGCTTAGATGCAAAAGTTCGGATAGAAAGTGTAGGATAGGAAGTGTACGATGGGAAGTGTAGGATAGGAAGTGTAGGATGGGAAGTGTAGGATAGGAAGTGTAGGATGGGAAGTGTAGGATAGGAAGTGTACGATAGGAAGTGTAGGATGGGAAGTGTAGGATAGGAAGTGTACGATGGGAAGTGTAGGAATATCTGAGGGGACACAGATGGACTCCTGGACACATGAACTTGGGGAAGACTTAGTGTAGGATGGGAAGTGTTGGATAGGAAGTGTAGGATGGAAAGTGAGGAAGGGAGAATGTCTGAGGGGACACAGATAGACTCCTGGACACATGAACCTGGGGAAGACTTAGTGTAGGATGGGAAGTGTTGGATAGGAAGTGTAGGATGGGAAGTGAGGAAGGGAGAATGTCTGAGGGGACACAGATAGACTCCTGGACACATGAACCTGGGGAAGACTTAGTGTAGGATGGGAAGTGTTGGATAGGAAGTGTAGGATGGGAAGTGAGGAAGGGAGAATGTCTGAGGGGACACAGATAGACTCCTGGACACATGAACCTGGGGAAGACTTAGTGTAGGATGGGAAGTGTTGGATAGGAAGTTTAAGATAGGAAGAGTAGGATGGGAAGTGAGGAAGGGAGAATGTCTGAGGGGACACAGATAGACTCCTGGACACATGAACCTGGGGAAGACTTAGTGTAGGATGGGAAGTGTAGGATAGGAAGTGTAGGATGGGAAGTGTAGGATAGGAAGTGTAGGATGGGAAGTGAGGAAGGGAGAATGTCTGAGGGGACACAGATAGACTCCTGGACACATGAACCTGGGGAAGACTTAGTGTAGGATAGGAAGTGTAGGATGGGAAGTGAGGAAGGGAGAATATCTGAGGGGACACAGATAGACTCCTGGACACATGAACCTGGGGAAGACTTAGTGTAGGATGGGAAGTGTAGGATAGGAAATTTAGGATAGGAAGTGTAGGATAGGAAATTTAGGATAGGAAGTGTAGGATGGGAAGTGTAGGATAGGAAGTTTAGGATAGGAAGTGTAGGATGGGAAGTGAGGAAGGGAGAATGTCTTAGGGGACACAGATAGACTCCTGGACACATGAACCTGGGGAAGACTTAGTGTAGGATGGGAAGTGTAGGATAGGAAGTTTAGAATAGGAAGAGTAGGATAGAAAGTGAAGAAGGGAGAATATCTGAGGGGACACAGATGGACTCCTGGACACATGAACCTGGGGAAGACTTAGATGCAAGATTACTGAGTGTAGGATAGGAAGTGAAGAAGGGAGAATATCTGAGGGGACACATGAACCTGGGGAATACAGTAAGTGGACCTTAAAGACGAACTACTTGCCTCCACTTTGCAAGGTCTGGTAACTCAGTGGCTGACAGTGGTAATATGCTCAGTGTTTCACCTGGATCAATCCCGGCAGGTTTCCTGACACTTGTTGCTCCTGTTCACCTAGTAGTAAGTAGTTATTGCTATCACTTGTTCACCTAGTAGTAAGTAGTTATTGTTATCACTTGTTCACCTAGTAGTAAGTAGTTATTGTTATCACTTGTTCACCTAGTAGTGAGTAGTTATTGTTATCACTTGTTCACCTAGTAGTGAGTAGTTATTGTTATCACTTGTTCACCTAGTAGTGAGTAGTTATTGTTATCACTTGTTCACCTAGTAGTAAGTAGTTATTGTTATCACTTGTTCACCTAGTAGTGAGTAGTTATTGTTATCACTTGTTTACCTAGTAGTGAGTAGTTATTGTTATCACTTGTTCACCTAGTAGTGAGTAGTTATTGTTATCACTTGTTCACCTAGTAGTAAGTAGTTATTGTTATCACTTGTTCACCTAGCAGTAAGTAGTTATTGCTATCACATGTAACACACCTAGTGTTAAGATCACTTGTTCATAGTAACAGAGAAGACCAGTACAGTAACACAGAAGAACGAGTACACTACTACAGAAGACCAGTACAGTAACACAGAAGAACGGGTACACTACTACAGAAGACCAGTACAGTAACACAGAAGAACGGGTACACTACTACAGAAGACCAGTACAGTAACACAGAAGAACGGGTACACTACTACAGAAGACCAGTACAGTAACACAGAAGAACGGGTACACTACTACTGAAGACCAGTACAGTAACACAGAAGAACGGGTACAGTACAGTAACAGAGAAGACCAGCATAGTAACAGAGAAGACCAGTACAGTAACACAGAAGAACGGGTACACTACTACAGAAGACCAGTACAGTAACACAGAAGAACGGGTACACTACTACTGAAGACCAGTACAGTAACACAGAAGAACGGGTACAGTACAGTAACAGAGAAGACCAGCATAGTAACAGAGATGACCAGTACAGAACAGTAACACTTGTTCACCTAGTGTTAAGTAGTTATTGTTATCACTTGTTCACCTAGCAGTGAGTAGTTATTGTTATCACATGTTTACCTAGTAGTGAGTAGTTATTGTCATCACATGTTTACCTAGTAGTGAGTAGTTATTGTTATCACTTGTTCACCTAGTGTTAAATAGTTATTGTTATCACTTGTTCACCTAGTAGTTAGAAATTATTGTTATCACTTGTTCACCTAGTGTTAAGTAGTTATTGTTATCACTTGTTCACCTAGCAGTGAGTAGTTATTGTCATCACATGTTTACCTAGTAGTGAGTAGTTATTGTTATCACTTGTTCACCTAGTGTTAAATAGTTATTGTTATCACTTGTTCACCTAGTGTTAAATAGTTATTGTTATCACTTGTTCACCTAGTAGTTAGAAATTATTGTTATCACTTGTTCACCTAGTGTTAAGTAGTTATTGTTATCACTTGTTCACCTAGTAAGTTATTGTTATCACTTGTTCACCTAGTAAGTTATTGTTATCACTTGTTCACCTAGTAGTGAGTAGTTATTATCACTTGTTCACCTAGTGTTAAGTAGTTATTGTTATCACTTGTTCACCTAGTAGTAAGTAGTGGTTATCACTTGTTCACCTAGTAGTAAGTAGTTATCACTTGTTCACCTAGTAGTAAGTGGTTATTGTTATCACTTGTTCACCTAGTAGTAAGTAGTTATTGTTATCGCTTGTTCAGATGGATGGATCCCGTCAACAATGTCTGTCAGCTGGTCTGTCATAATTGTATCATGTACTTGTAGTAATGTCAGATTATTATTATAATTATTATTATTGTTTTTTATTTTTTATTAACACATCGTCGGTTCCCCAGTAATGTCAATTATTATTATAATTATTATTATTGCACATCGGGTTCCCACCAAGGCAGGGTGACCCACCAAGGCAGGGTGACCCACCAAGGCAGGGTGACCCACCAAGGCAGGGTGACCCACCAAGGCAGGGTGACCCACCAAGGCAGGGTGACCCACCAAGGCAGGGTGACCCACCAAGGCAGGGTGACCCACCAAGGCAGGGTGACCCACCAAGGCAGGGTGACCCACCAAGGCAGGGTGACCCACCAAGGCAGGGTGACCCACCAAGGCAGGGTGACCCACCAAGGCAGGGTGACCCACCAAGGCAGGGTGACCCACCAAGGCAGGGTGACCCACCAAGGCAGGGTGACCCACCAAGGCAGGGTGACCCACCAAGGCAGGGTGACCCACCAAGGCAGGGTGACCCACCAAGGCAGGGTGACCCACCAAGGCAGGGTGACCCACCAAGGCAGGGTGACCCACCAAGGCAGGGTGACCCACCAAGGCAGGGTGGGTCACCCTCACACCACAGTTATGAAATTGCAACATTAACACCCCTCCTTCAGAGTGTTGGCTCTGTACTTTACATCTCCAGGACTCAAGTCCGGTCTGCCAGTTTCCCTGAATCCCTTCATAAATGTTACCTTGCTCACACTCAACATACATGTATGCTTGCTAGAAGTCCAAGCATCTCACTCACAAAACCTCCTTTATCCCCTGCCTCCAACTCCTCCTAGGCCGACCCCGACCTCGCCACCCCTCCACTATAGATTTATACTCTCTCGAAGCCATTCTACTTCGTTCCATCCTCTCTACATGTTTTGGTAATCCCGCACCTCCTCCTAATTTCCATACTACGGATTCTCTACATTGACCTTAGACATTACATCTCCACTGTCTACAGCCTTCTTGCTGCAACACTCACCACTCATGCTTCACACCCATATAAGAGCATCGGTATAACTATACTCTCATACATTCCCATCTTTGCTTCCATGGATAATGTTGTTAGTCTCCACAGACTCCTCAATGCACCACTCACATTTTTCCCCTCGTTAATTCTACGATTGAATGACAATAAAAATACAGTAAAAATGTAAGTTAGAAGTATTCCAGGAAGACTTGACCTGGTGACTCAACAAACTTTACCTCCTGATGATACAACTTGGCCACCAAGCTTCCTACCTTCTTTTATATTTTTTTTTCTTGGTAGAGAGGGTTGTTATATTATGCTTTGCTATATTAATAAGATATTAACATAACCGACACGATAGAAAAGTAGACACACATGCAATATAATAATAATAAACTATACAAGATTAGTGTCACAAGTGACATGGTCCTTAGGCAAATAGATAAATTAAATCCTAACAAATTCCCAGACCCTGATGAACTGTACGCAAGGGTTCTAAAGGAATGTAAAGAGGAGCTTAGCAAACCTTTGGCTAATCTTTTCAATATATCACTACAGACTGGCATGGCGCCAGATAAGTGGAAAATGGCAAATGTGATACCTATTTTCAAAGCAGGTGACAGGTCCTTAGCTTCGAACTATAGACCAATAAGCCCAACCTCCATAGTGGGAAAATTTATGGAATCAATAATTGCCGAGGCAGTTCGTAGCCACCTTGAAAAGCAGAAATTAATCAACGAATCTCAGCTTGGTTTTACAAAGGGGCATTCCTGCCTTACAAATTTATTAACTTTTTTCACTAGGGTATTTGAGGAGGTAGATCATGGTAACGAATATGATATTGTGTATATGGACTTCAGTAAGGCTTTTGACAGGGTCCCACATCAGAGACTTTTGAGGAAAATTATGGCACATGGAATAGGAGAATTTTTTCCTGGATAGAGGCATGGTTGTCAAATAGGCAGCAGAGACTTTGCAAAAATGGGGAGAAATCAGAGTAGGAAAGCGTCACGAGCCGTGTTCCACAGGGGTCAGTGTTGGGCCG
This sequence comes from Cherax quadricarinatus, assembly GCF_038502225.1. Classification (NCBI taxonomy): domain Eukaryota; kingdom Metazoa; phylum Arthropoda; class Malacostraca; order Decapoda; family Parastacidae; genus Cherax; species Cherax quadricarinatus. The sequence goes on along the minus strand of NW_027195321.1, from coordinate 198,302 downwards.
CCTATTGTTCACAATCTACATAAACGACATTGATGAGGGCATAAAGAGCGACATGAGCAAGTGTGCCGATGACACCAAAATAGGCCGTCGAATTCATTCTGACGAGGACATTAGAGCACTCCAGGAAGATTTGAATAGACTGATGCAGTGGCAGATGCAATTTAATATAGACAAATGCAAAGTTGCAAATGTTGGACAGGAAAATAACCATGCCATATATAAAATAAATAATGTAGATCTTTACGGATAGTGAAAAAGATTTAGGAGTTCTGGTTAGCAGTAATCTGAAACCAAGACAACAGTGCATAAGTGTTCGCAATAAAGCTAACTGAATTCTTGGCTTCATATCAAGAAGCAAAAATAATAGGAGTCCTCAGGTTGTTCTTTAAATCTATATATCCTTGGTTAGGCCTCATTTAGATTATGCTGCACAGTTCTGGTCACCGTATTACAGAATGGATATAAATGCTCTGGAAAGCATACTAAGGAGGATGACAAAGTTGATCCCATGTATCAGAAATCTTCCCTATGAGGATATACTGAGGGCCCTGAATCTACATTTTCTAGAAAGTCGTAGAATGAGGGCGGATATGATTGAGGTGTATAAATTGAAGACAGGAATAAATGAAGGGGATGTAATAACGAGCTGAAAATATCTAGCCTAGACAGGACTCGTAGCAATGGTTTTAAGTTGGAAAAATTCAGATTCAGGAAGGATATAAGATAGTACTGGTTTGGTAATAGAGTTGTGGATGAGTGGAACAAACTCCCGAGTACAGTTATAGAGGGTAAAACGTTGTGTAGTTTTAAAAATAGGTTAGATAAATACATGAGTGGGTGTGGGTGGGTGTGAGTTGGACCTGATTAGCTTGTGCTACTAGGTCAGTTGCCGTGTTCCTTCCTTAAGTGAATGTGACCTGACCTGACTAGGTTGGGACATTGCCTTAAGCCGGTAGGAGACTTGGACCTGCCTCGCATGTGCCAGAAGGCCTGCTGCAGTGTTCCTTCTTATGATGGAAATCTGATTCAACTTTATAAATCTTTACAGCCTGAACAGATTTAAAATTTGAAGCGATTGGCTTGTGGATTCGTATCAGTTTTTGGTATGACGAACAAACATTTTCAAAATTGAAGTATGTCAGGTTCAAATATCACAAAAATTTATCTGCTGAGCATTTGAAGTCCATTGTGATAATTGGCTCCTCAAGACTGACACCTCAGTTCACCAATATTTTGAGATTAAAAACGAGTTCCATTATTCTTGTGCTAATTAATCTTGTGTCAGCTTTTCTTATCTGCGGTTCAGTAATTGATGATACTGTCAGAGTATTGGCTATGTTTGACATTTTTACTCATATAGCATTTCTCAGTGTAAGCACGGTAATGGTTCTTCGTAATTGTAACATTTCTCTTGTTATGAGTCATTTCATACTGATTACAAATCAAATTTATTCATTCATTTATATTTATAAGACTGATTTTTTCTTATGGACGAGTATATGTGCAAAATGTAAGATGTAACACTCGTAGTGAAAAGTCTGGATATTCCTGCTATATTAACTCAGAGTATATTCGCCTGTATTCGACTGGGTAAACTTATTTTGCTGCCGGAACCTATCGACAATAAAATATTGCAGTGTTGCACACGTGACCTATTCATTAAATCTACAGGCTTGCCGCTTCTCCAAGAATATAATAATTTACTCTCAACATCGGAAAGTCTGCCAGAAACCGTTCCGAGGTGTCAGTGGAGCGTGAAGTGAAATGAAAGGTGTTTGAGGAAATGTTTTTCTCATCTCGGGGTTTCAATAGTAGGTGTGTGACCGCCCAGGTAGGTTAAGGGAGGTTCCTTGTTGCTGGAGATTGTCTCTTCAGTCAAGGAAGTGGAATCTTTCTCCACGTCCTTGGATCGAATCTCCCACTCCTCAGGCACTGTATGATCTTACAATATATATATATATATATATATATATATATATATATATATATATATATATATATATATATATATATATATATATATATATATATATATATATATATATATATATATATATATATATATATATATGCAATAAGATCACAGTAAACAGGTGATTTCAGAATATGCAAAACAACCGTGACTACTCACATTATCAAGGAACAGTGAAAGTAGAGCATCAAAGGAAATTATATGAAGGGTCTAGCCCACACCTCACTATCACATCCCACAACAAAGAAACACCTGACGCGCGACTCATAAGAAAGGGAACACTGCAGCAGGCCCGCCGGCCCAACTAGACAGGTCCTTCACACAACCCACCAACAAACTATTCTACCCAAGAAATAAGAATTTTAAAAATTATTATTTGTCCATTGGTGTAGAAATACGTCATTTCCTTGGCAAATTAAATAGCTTAGCCCATTCTATAAACTTTACTGTTGAGTTTGAAGAAAATAACTCATTACCTTTTCTAGGATTTAAATTATACAAGTTTAGATTTAGAAAGGACATAGGAAAGTATTGGTTTGGAAATAGAGTAGTTGATGAGTGGAACAGTCTACCTAGTTGGGTTATTGAGGCTGGGACTTTGGGTAGTCTCAAATTTAGGTTGCATAAATGCATGAGTGAGAGGGGTTGGATTTGAGTGGGACTTGCATATGGGTGGACAGAGTTATCTGAGCTCATTTCTTGGAGAGTTTTGAAAATTTGGTTGGGTAAATGTTTTGTTATTGGGATGGATTGTAAAGGACCTGCCTAGTATGGGCCAACAGGTCTGCTGCAGTGTTCCTCCTTTCTTATGTTCTAAAATTTTTTTACTGTATCAAGATTTTTAAATACAACTTTGATATTAAGTCTTAAGAAGTGAAGGCATATCAACAAAGTTTTCATGGTAAGGGAGAACCAACATACTTTTAGTTGAATAAGGCTGGTTGTCCCTTTTTGGATTGTCTAGTTGGGCCAGCGGGTCTGCTGCAGTGTTTTCTTATGAGTCGCGCGTCAGGTGTTGCTTTGTTGTGGGATGCGATAGTGAGGTGTGGTCTAGACCCTTTATATGCCTTCCTTTGATGCATTACTTTTATTGTTCCTTGATAATGTGAGTAGTCACGAAAGCGCTTGGAATTTCTCTATTCTTTAACAGTGATTGTTTTGCATATTCTGAAATCACCTGTTTACTGTGATCTTATTGCATTAATGGATACCACACGACTCTTCTGAATGTTCTCGATAAGCTTTCCTAATCATATTTCTTTTGTTTCCCAGTTTTCTTCTGCACTGATCAAGTCCCACAAGTTAAAAATTCGGCTTAATTTTTTTTTTAATTTTTAAGTGAACAAGTTGTGCCTAAGTCTCTTTTAGCCAATATCATCCTTGACATGAGAGATCGTCCTTTTGATGATTTTTATGAGAATTATTCTTCAGAAACATATTGAAATAACTAAAATACAGGAGAAGGAAGCATTCAAAATATTGAGAAACAAAAAATACTCTTTTAATCATGCCATTCCATCAGAATGGAAACACAGTATGTTAGATCACTGCTATAATAAACTCAGAAGAATTTGTAATGATCTCAAAAACAAACTACAAAGAAAATTATACATTTTAATTGAAAATAGTGATTGGACAAAGCATGCTAATAACAATTTTGTAATTAACTTATCAGATGAAATATTAGATAAAAATACAACGGCTGCTCTAGGTTTTGGTATAAGTTTTGCAACTTCAAAAAAAATTTAATAATGTTGAAATTGCAAAAATGCCTTTGTAACTTTGAAAAAATTTCTGATTTATCCTCTGATGAAATTAATATTAGTAAGGGAATGGTATATAGCTCTATGTTAAACCAAAACATTCCCAATTGCCCTCAAAGATTCTTTAAGTCTTATGATACACTTAATAATAATAAAAAAATTGCGCCTTACTAAAGCAGATAAAATAAATGCAATAGTAATCATGAAAGAAAATGATTACCAAGATAAAATTAATAATCTAGTAGATGATACTGAAACCTTTTCTAAACTTAGAAAGAATCCCTTAGGAACTGTTAACAGCAATTTCAATAAAACAATAAAACTTCAACTGAAAGGCCAAGATGAATTAATCAAACAATTTACTTCCACTAATCCATCTTCACCTTACATGTATGGACTAATAAAAACACACAAACCAGGGAATCCAGTCAGACCAATTATTAGTTGCATAGGATCAGTTTCATATAAATTATCCAAATGGGTTGTTGGCATTTTGAGCCTTATTGTTAAAAACAACATAGATTTATTTGATAAATTGAGCTCCTTGACTAACTTAAATGATTTTATCATGGTTATTTTTTATGTTACTTCCTTGTTTACGAAAGTTCCTGTTGATAATTTATTAAGTTTCTTATCTGAAGAACTCGTTATTTATGATTTACCATTGCCAGTTCCTACTATAATTAAACTTATTGCAAAATTTGTATTTAATGATAAGTTTTACACTCAGAAGTTTGGTATGGCAATGGGATATCCTCTTTCACCTGTTCGTAGTAGCCTATACATGGAATTTTTTGAAACAAGGCTGCTTAACACAATCCTCCCTAATAGAGCTAAATGGTTCAGATATGTTGATATTTTGTGTCTTAGGCCCAAGAATGTAGATATACACCATTTCCTTGGCAAATTAAAAAGCTTAGCCCATTCTATAAACTTTACTGTTGAATTTGAAGAAAATAACTCATTGCCTTTTCTAGAGGTTTTAATTATTAAGGGTAATAATGAATTCAAATTTAAAATTTACATAAAACTTACAAATAAATGTTCCTATGTACACTATTATTCTTCCTCTCAAGATAGAGTTAAACTGTCTGTTTTCTCATCAATGTTTTTGAGAGCTTCACGTATTTGTAGCCCAGAGTTCATAGATGAGGAAAAATCCAAAATTTATGAAATAGTTAATGATTTGAAATATCCAAGAAACGTAATTGATAAATATTTTAAAGTTGCTAGAAATTCTTTTTACAATCCAAAAAGGGACAACCAGCGTTATTCAACTAAAAATATGTTGGTTCTCCCTTACCATGAAAACTTGGTTAATATGCCTTCTCTTCTTAAGACTTTCAATATCAAGTTGTATTTAAAAATCTTGATACAGTAAAAAAAAAAAATTAATAAAGAATTCCCCCCAAAATGCTGACAGATGTATCTATAAGATTCCTTGTAAAATTTGCGATAAAGTTTATTACGGTCAAACTGGTAAAAGTCTCGAACTAAGATTAAAACAACATAAATATAGCATTAGAACTGGACAAGATTCCAATGCTCTATTTATTCATGTGAGAGATTTTAACCATCCAATTGATTTTCAAAAAGTTGAGAAAGTTGTATCAAGCAAGTCCATGGTCGACAGGAATATAATTGACTCTTGTTTCATAAAAAGCAGTTTTGACAATAATATGAATATTTCCTTTGGTTTATATAAATTAGATCCATTTATAATTAATAGAATTTGGGAAGAATTTAATAATGCATTGGACAAATAATAAATTTTAAAATTCTTAATTCTTGGGTAGAATAGTTTGTTGGTGGGTTGTGTGAAGGACCTGTCTAGTTGGGCCAGCGGGCCTGCTGCAGTGTTCCCTTTCTTATGAGTCGCGCGTCAGGTGTTGCTTTGTTGTGGGATGTGATAGTGAGGTTTGGTCTAGACCCTTTATATGCCTTCCTTTGATGCATTACTTTTATTGTTCTTTGATAATGTGAGTAGTCACGAAAGCGCTTGGAATTTCTCGTGACGAACTCTAGCTCAAGTCCCCTCAAAACCGTCAACATGACTCACGAAATCGTAATGACACAATTGCAAACAAACATACCACGGGCGGGATTTGAACCTGTGGTCAGAAGGTCTCAAAACTCCAGACCGTCGCGTTAGTCACGGGTCCAAATCCCGCCCGTGGTATGGTTTGTTTGCAATCGTGTCATTAAGATTTCGTGAGTCATGTTGAAGGCTTTGAGGGGACTTGAGCCAGAGTTCGTCACGGCCATGCTAGCTGGAGATTCGTCTGTAAAAACTTGCATTTGTGGACACAGTGGTGCCTATGCTAACCTTCCTATGGTGTAGAAATACACCTAGTTGGACTAATCTTATTGAAGCTAGCTGGTCCAGTGGCTAACGTGACGGTCTGTAGTTTTGAGACTCTCTGACCACGGGTTCAAATCCCGCCCGTGGTATGGTTTGTAAGCCTTCTCCCTGAAAGCTGGCTGCCTTGGATCAACAACTAGCGCAAGCTGGACGCCAAGGCATTGGTCCAGTGTGGTGAGAATGGTATAGCACTGCGTAGCTTGTTCCAAGGTTCGTAGGTTCGAGTCTCCTTCAGCCAGAGATAATTGTTTGTGTATATTTCGCCTGCTCTTGCGAATTCCTTGTATATATATATATATATATATATATATATATATATATATATATATATATATATATATATATATATATATATATATATATATATATATATATATATGTGTGTGTGTGTGTGTGTGTGTGTGTGTGTGTGTGTGTGTGTCGTGCCGAATAGGCAGAACTTGCGATCTTGGCTCAAATAGCAACGCTCATCTTGCCATATACGACAAGCGAAAATTTATGTATGCAATAATTTCGCCAAAATCATTCTGAACCTAACGAAAAAAATATATTTCACTGTGTTTGTTTAGTATCAAATTATTGTAAACAAATCTAAAATATATACAGTTGGGTTAGGCTAAAATAAATTGTTCTTGTTATAATAAGGTTAGGTAAGTTTTCTAAGATTCTTTTGGAGCAAAATTAAATTTTTTTTACATTAACATTAATGAAAAATATATATATCTAAACGTATAAGAGAAAATTTAAAAAAATTTAAATGAGATCTTGCTAATTGATCAGTTTTAGATATTCGGCACGATATATATATATATATATATATATATATATATATATATATATATATATATATATATATATATATATATATATATATATATATATATATATATATATATATATATATATATATATGTCGTGCCGAATAGGCAGAACTTGCCATCTTGGCTTAAATAGCAACGCTCATCTTGCCATATAGGACAAGTGAAAATTTGTGTATGCAATAATTTCGCCAAAATCATTCTGAACCTAACGAAAAAAATATATTTGATTGTGTTCGTTTAGTATTAAATTATTGTAAACGTATTTAAAATATATTTAGTTGGGTTAGGCTAAAATAAATTGCTCTTGTTATAATAAGGTTAGGTAAGTTTTATAAGATTCTGTTGGTGCAAAATTATAAATTTTTACATTAACATTAATGAAAAAAATATATCTTTAAACGTACAAGAGAAAATTTTAGAAAGGACTTAATTTTAAATGAGTTCTTGCTATTTGACCAGTTTTACATATTCGGCACGACATATATATATATATATATATATATATATATATATATATATATATATATATATATATATATATATATATATATATATATATATATATATATATATATATATATATGACTTGTGAAACAAGTCCATAACTAAATTTGAATCGTTTTTAAAGCGAACTTCCCCATCTTTTTGTTCATATGTTTCTCCAGTATTCTTGTGCCACACGATACACTTCGATGACGGTGATGCGTTGATGGTGATGAAGGTTGGCGGACTGGTTGTGAGGCGTTGGTGATGATGATGATGAAGGATGATGATGATGGCGAACTTGCAGTGAGGGTGATGGACTAGTAGGGCAGGTGAAGGACTGTGTTTCCAGAAGTCCATCTGTGTCCCCTCAGATAAACTCCCTTCCACACTTCCCTTGCTGGTGATGGTGTTGTAGTGAGGGGGAAGGACTGGTGGTGAGGGTGAAGGACTGATGGGGAGGGTGATGGACTGGTGGTGAGGGTGATAGACAGGTGGGGAGTGTGAAGGACTGTTTCCAGAAGTCCATCTGTGTCCCCTCAGATGAACTCCCTTCCACACTTCCCTTGCTGGTGATGGATTTGAGGTGAGGGAGATGGACTGGTGGTGAGGGTGATGGTCTGGCGGTGAGGGTGAAGGACTGATGGGGAGGGTGATGGACTGGTGGTGAGGGTGATGGACTGATGGGATGGGTGAAGGACTGTGTTTCCAGAAGTCCATCTGTGTCCCCTCGGATGAACTCCCTTTCACACTTCCCTTGCAGGTGATGGTGTTGTAGTGAGGGGGAAGGACTGGTGGTGAGGGTGATGGACTGGTGGTGAGGGATAAGGACTGGTGGTGAGGGTGATGGACTGGTGGTGAGGGTGATGGACTGGTGGGATGGGTGAAGGACTGTGTTTCCAGAAGTCCATCTGTGTCCCCTCAGATGAACTCCCTTTCACATTTCCCTTGCTGGTGATGGATTGGTGGTGAGGAAGATGGTCTGGTGGTGAGGGTGATAGTCTGGTGGCGAGGGTGATAGTCTGGTGGTGAGGGTGATAGTCTGGTGGTGAGGGCGATAGTCTGGTGGTGAAGGTGATGGACTGGTGGTGAGAGCGATGGACTGGTGGGGAGGGTGATGGACTGGTGGTGTGGGTGGTGGACTGGGGGTGAGGGTGGTGGACTGGTGGTGAGGGTGATGGACTGGTGGGGAGGGCGATGTACTGGTGTTGAGGGTGATGGACTGGTGGTGAGGGTGATGGACTGGTGGTGTGGGTGGTGGACTGGAGGTGAGGATGATGGACTGGTGGTGAGGGTGATGAACTGGTGGCGAAGGTGATGGACTGGTGGGAAGGGTGATGGACTGGTGGTGTGGGTGGTGGACTGGTGGTGAGGGTGATGGACTGGTGGGGAGGGTGATGGACTGGTGGGGAGGGCGATGTACTGGTGTTGAGGGTGATGGACTGGTGGTGAGGGTGATGGACTGGTGGTGACGGTGATGGACTGGTGGTGAGGGTGATGGACTGGTGGGATGGGTGAAGGACTGTATTTCCAGAAGTCCATCTGTGTCCCCTCAGATGAACTCCCTTCCACATTTCCCTTGCTGGTGATGGTGCTGTGGTGTGGGTGATGGACTGGTGGTGAGGGGTATGGACTGGAGGTGAGGGTGATGGATTGGTGGGGAGGGTGATGGACTGGTGGTGAGGGTTATGGACTGGTGGTGAGGGTGATGGATTGGTGGGGAGGGTGATGGACTGGTGGTGAGGGTGATGGACTGGTGGTGAGGGTGATGGACTGGTGGGGAGGGTGATGGACTGGTGGTGAGAGTGATGGATTGGTGGTGAGGGTGATGGACTGGTGGTGAGGGTGATTGACTGGTGGTGAGAGTGATGGATTGGTGGTGAGGGTGATGGACTGGTGGTGAGGGTTATGGACTGGTGGTGAGGGTGATGGATTGGTGGGGAGGGTGATGGACTGGTGGTGAGGGTTATGGACTGGTGGTGAGGGTGATGGATTGGTGGGGAGGGTGATGGACTGGTGGTGAGGGTGATGGACTGGTGGTGAGGGTGATGGACTGGTGGGGAGGGTGATGGTCTTGTTGTGAAGGTGATGGACTGTTGGGGAGGGTGAAGGACTGTGTTTCCAGAAGTCCATCTGTGTCCCATCAGATGAACTCCCTTCCACACTTCCGTTGCTGGTGATGGTGTTGTGGTGAGGGTGAAGGATTGGTGGTGTGGGTGATGGACTGGTGGTGAGGGTTAGAAAGGACTGGTGGTGAAGGTGAAGGACTGGGGGTGAGGTGATGGACTGGTGTTGTGGGTGATGGATTGGTGGTGTTGGTGTTGGTCTGGTAGGGAGGGTGATGGACTGGTGGGGAGGGTGATGGACTGGTGGGGAGGGTGATGGACTGGTGTTGAGGGTGATGGACTGGTGGTGAGGGTGATGGACTGGTGGTGAGGGTGATGGACTGGTGGTGAGGGTGATGGACTGCTGGTGAGGGTGATGGATGGACTGGTGGTGAGGGTGATGGACTGGTGGTGAGGGTGATGGACTGGTGGTTGGGGTGATGGACTGGTGGGATGGGTGAAGGACTGTGTTTCCAGAAGTCCATCTGTGTCCCCTCAGATGAACTCCCTTCCACATTTCCCTTGCTGGTGATGGTGCTGTGGTGAGGGTGATGGACTTGTGGTGAGGGTGATGAAACTGTGGTGAGGGTGATTGACTGGTGATGAGAGTGATGGATTCGTGGTGAGGGTGATGGACTGGTGGTGAGGGTGATGGACTGGTGGTGAGGGTGATGGATTGGTGGGGAGGGTGATGGACTGGTGGTGAGGGTGATGGACTGGTGGTGAGGGTGATGGACTGGTGGGGAGGGTGATGGACTGGTGGTGAGGGTGATGGACTGGTGGTGAGGGTGATGGACTGGTGGGGAGGGTGATGGACTGGTGGGGAGGGTGATGGTCTTGTTGTGAAGGTGATGGACTGATGGGGAGGGTGATGGACTATGTTTCCAGAAGTCCATCTGTGTCCCCTCAGATGAACTCCCATCCACACTTCCGTTGTTGGTGATGGTGTTGTGGTGAGGGTGAAGGATTGGTGGTGATGGTGATGGACTGGTGGTGAGGGTTAGTAAGGACAGGTGGTGAAGGTGAAGGACTGGCTGTGACGGTGATGGACTGGTGGTGAGTATGATGGACTGGTGTTGTGGGTGATGGACTGATTGTGTGGGTGATGGTCTGGTTGGGAGGGTGATGGACTGGTGGGGAGGGTGATGGACTGGTGGGGAGGGTGATGGTCTTGTTGTGAAGGTGATGGACTGATGGGGAGGGTGAAGGACTGTGTTTCCAGAAGTCCATCTGTGTCCCCTCAGATGAACTCCCTTCCACATTTTCCTTGCTGCTGATGGTGCTGTGGTGAGAGTGATGGACTGGTGGTGAGGGTGATTGACTGGTGGTGAGAGTGATGGATTGGTGGTGAGGGTGATGGACTGGTGGTGAGGGTTATGGACTGGTGGTGAGGGTGATGGATTGGTGGGGAGGGTGATGGACTGGTGGTGAGGGTGATGGACTGGTGGTGAGGGTGATGGACTGGTGGGGAGGGTGATGGTCTGGTTGTGAAGGTGATGGACTGATGGGGAGGGTGAAGGACTGTGTTTCCAGAAGTCCATCTGTGTCCCCTCAGATGAACTCCCTTCCACACTTCCGTTGCTGGTGATGGTGTTGTGGTGAGGGTGAAGGATTGGTGGTGTGGGTGATGGACTGGTGGTGAGGGTTAGTAAGGACTGGTGGTGAAGGTGAAGGACTGGCTGTGACGGTGATGGACTGGTGGTGAGTATGATTGACTGGTGTTGTGGGTGATGGACTGGTGGTGTGGGTGATGGTCTGGTGGGGAGGGTGATGGACTGGTGGGGAGGGTGATGGACTGGTGGTGAGGGTGATGGACTGGTGGTGAGGGTGATGGACTGATGTTGAGGGTGATGGACTGGTGGTGAGGGTGATGGACTGGTGGTGGGGGTGATGGACTGGTGGTGAGGGTGATGGACTGGTGGTGAGGGTGATGGACTGGTGTTGAGGGTGATGGACTGGTGGTGAGGGTGATGGACTGGTGGTGGGGGTGATGGACTGGTGTTGAGGGTGATGGACTGGTGGTGAGGGTGATGGACTGGTGGTGATGGTGATGAACTGATGGTGAGAGTGATTGACCGGTGGTGAGGGTGGGGGACTGGTGGTGAGGGTTATGGACTGGTGGTGAGGGTGATGGACTGGTGGTGAGGGTGATGGACTGGTGGTGAGGGTGATGGACTGGTGGTGAGAATGATGGACTGGTGGTGAGGGTGATGGACTGGTGGTGAGGGTGATGGACTGGTGGGGAGGGTGATGGACTGGTGGGGAGGGTGATGGACTGGTGTTGAGGGTGATGGACTGGTGGTGAGGGTGATGGACTGGTGGTGAGGGTGATGGACTGGTGGGATGGGTGAAGGACTGTGTTTCCAGAAGTCCATCTGTGTCCCCTCTGATGAACTCCCTTCCACATTTTCCTTGCTGGTGATGGTGCTGTGGTGTGGGTGATGGACTTGTGGTGACGGGTATGGACTGGAGGTCAGGATGATGAACTGGGGGTGAGGGTGATGGACTGGTAGTGAGGGTGATGGACTGGTGGTGAGGGTGATGGATTGGTGGGGAGGGTGATGGACTGGTGGTGAGGGTGATGGACTGGTGGTGAGGGTGATGGACTGGTGGGGAGGGTGATGGTCTGGTTGTGAAGGTGATGGACTGATGGGGAGGGTGAAGGACTGAGTTTCAAGAAGTCCATCTGTGTCCCCTCAGATGAACTCCCTTCCACACTTCCGTTGCTGGTGGTGTTGTGGTGAGGGTGAAGGACTGGTGGTGAGGGTCATGGACTGGTGGTGAGGGTTAGTAAGGACTGGTGGTGTGGTGACGGTGGGACTGGTGGTGAGTATGATTGACTGGTGTTGTGGGTGATGGACTGGTGGTGATGGGTGATGGACTGGTGGTGAGGGTTAGATGGAAGGACTGGTGGTGAAGGTGAAGGACTGGCAGTGACGGTGATGGACTGGTGGTGAGTATGATTGACTGGTGTTGTGGGTGATGGACTGATGGTGTGGGTGATGGTCTGGTGGGGAGTGTGATGGACTGGTGGGGAGGGTGATGGACTGGTGTTGAGGGTGATGGACTGGTGGTGAGGGTGATGGACTGGTGGTGGGGGTGATGGACTGGTGGGATGGGTGAAGGACTGTGTTTCCAGAAGTCCATCTGTGTCCCCTCAGATGAACTCCCTTCCACATTTCCCTTGCTGGTGATGGTGCTGTGGTGAGGGTGATGGACTTGTGGTGAGGGGTATGGACTGGAGGTGAGGATGATGAACTGGTGGTGAGGGTGATGAACTGGTGGTGAGGGTGATGGACTGGTGGTGAGGGTGATTGACTGGTGGTGAGGGTGATGGACTGGTGGTGAGGGTGATGGACTGGTGGTGAGTATGATGGACTGGTGTTGTGGGTGATGGACTGGTGGTGTGGGTGATGGTCTGGTGGGGAGGGTGATGGACTGGTGGGGAGGGTGATGGACTGGTGTTGAGGGTGATGGACTGGTGGTGAGGGTGATGGACTGGTGGTGAGGGTGATGGACTGGTGGGATGGGTGAAGGACTGTGTTTCCAGAAGTCCATCTGTGTCCCCTCTGATGAACTCCCTTCCACATTTTCTGGTGGTGTTGTGGTGAGGGTGAAGGATTGGTGGTGAGGGTGATGGACTTGCTGGTGATGGTGCTGTGGTGTGGGTGATGGACTTGTGGTGACGGGTATGGACTGGAGGTCAGGATGATGAACTGGTGGTGAGGGTGATGGACGGGTGGTGAGGGTGATTGACTGGTGGTGAGGGTGATGGATTGATGGTGAGGGTGATGGACTGGTGGTGAGGGTTATGGACTGGTGGTGAGGGTGATGGATTGGTGGGGAGGGTGGTGGACTGGTGGTGAGGGTGATGGACTGGTGGTGAGGGTGATGGACTGGTGGGGAGGGTGATGGTCTGGTGGTGAAGGTGATGGACTGATGGGGAGGGTGAATGGCTGTGTTTCCAGAAGTCCATCTGTGTCCCCTCAGATGAACTCCCATCCACACTTCCGTTGCTGGTGATGGTGTTGTGGTGAGGGTGAAGGATTGGTGGTGATGGTGATGGACTGGTGGTGAGGGTTAGTAAGGACTGGTGGTGAAGGTGAAGGACTGGCTGTGACGGTGATGGACTGGTGGTGAGTATGATGGACTGGTGTTGTTGGTGATGGACTGGTGGTGTGGGTGATGGTCTGGTGGGGAGGGTGATGGACTGGTGGTGAGGGTGATGGACTATGTTTCCAGAAGTCCATCTGTGTCCCCCTAGATGAACTCCCTTCCACACTTCCGTTGCTGGTGGTGTTGTGGTGAGGGTGAAGGATTGGTGGTGAGGGTGATGGACTGGTGGTGATGGTTAGTAAGGACTGGTGGTGAAGGTGAAGGACTGGCTGTGACGGTGATGGACTGGTGGTGAGTATGATGGACTGGTGGTGAGGGTGATGGACTGGTGGTGAGGGTGATGAACTGGTGGTGAGGGTGATGGACTGGTGGTGAGGGTGATTGACTGGTGGTGAGAGTGATGGATTGGTGGTGAGGGTTACGGACTGGTGGTGAGGGTTATGTACTGGTGGTGAGGGTGATGGACTGGTGTTGAGGGTGATGGACTGGTGATGAGGGTGATGGACTGGTGGTGGGGGTGATGGACTGGTGGGATGGGTGAAGGACTGTGTTTCCAGAAGTCCATCTGTGTCCCCTCAGATGAACTCCCTTCCACATTTCCCTTGCTGGTGATGGTGCTGTGGTGTGGGTGATGGACTTGTGGTGAGGGGTATGGACTGGAGGTGAGGATGATGAACTGGTGGTGAGGGTGATGAACTGGTGGTGAGGGTGATTGACTGGTGGTGAGAGTGATGGATTGGTGGTGAGGGTGATGGACTGGTGGTGAGGGTTATGGACTGGTGGTGAGGGTGATGGACTGGTGGGGAGGGTGGTGGACTGGTGGTGAGGGTGATGGACTGGTGGTGAGGGTGATGGACTGGTGGGGAGGGTGATGGTCTGGTTGTGAAGGTGATGGACTGATGGGGAGGGTGAAGGGCTGTGTTTCCAGAAGTCCATCTGTGTCCCCTCAGATGAACTCCCTTCCACACTTCCGTTGCTGGTGATGGTGTTGTGGTGAGGGTGAAGGATTGGTGGTGATGGTGATGGACTGGTGGTGAGGGTTAGTAAGGACTGGTGGTGAAGGTGAAGGACTGGCTGTGACGGTGATGGACTGGTGGTGAGTATGTTTTGGGTGATGGATTGGTGGTGAGGGTGAGGGACTATGCTTCCAGAAGTCCATCTGTGTCCCCTCAGATGAACTCCCTTCCACACTTCTCTTGCATGTGATGAATTGGTGGTGAGGGTGATGGTCTGGTGGTGAGGGTGATGAACTGACTGTGACGGTGATGGACTGGTGGTGAGTGTGATGGACTGGTGGTGTGGGTGGTGGATTGGTGGTGAGGGTGATGGACTAGTAGGGAGGGTGAGGGACTATGTTTCCAGAAGTCCATTTGTGTCCCCTCAGATGAACTCCCTTCCACACTTCCCTTGCTGGTGATGAACTGGTGGTGAGGGTGATGGTCTGGTGGTGAGGGTGATGGACTTAGTGGTGAGGGTGATGGACTGGTGGTTGTGTGTGTGTGTGTGTGTGTGTGTGTGTGTGTGTGTGTGTGTTTGCTTCCCCTAGTTCCATGTCTCCAGAAGTCCATCTGCGGGCCCTCAGATGAACTCCCTTCCTCACTTCCCCAGGTTCAGCAGGTGTTGGCCCCTCCCCAGTGACCTTGCTGGGTGGGAACTTGGTCTTGTCTAGCTGGTCTACTGTAGAGACTGTCCAGGTGGGTGGAATTACAGGAGGGGACACACAGAAATCTGCGTCCTGTAATTACACCCACCAAGACAGCCTGGAACAGTAGACCAGCCAGACGAGACTGAGCTGCCACCCAACTCGGCCACCAAGCTGAGGTTACTGATATAAAATCTCGGACTTCTATTTATGTTTCATATCATGTTTATGATAATTTCTTTTGTTTTTTTACTTAATCAGGTATGTAAGTGTTGTAATTTGTCGTTATGTCCACAAATAAACATATTTATGTAGCTTTGCATGAACTCTACACACACACACACACACACACACACACACACACACACACACACACACACACACACACACACACACACACACACACACACACACACACACACACACACACACACACACACACACACACACACGCACACACACACACACACGCACACACACACACACACACACACACACACACACACACACACACACACACACAAACTTCAAGATTCATAATACTTTCGTCACACTCTACTATACCTGTAAACTCTAATTCTTACATTTACGTTCATTATCTTATATTCTAACACTTATGGCACTCAGGTGCACACATTTCCATGCACATATCTACACTGTCTCACACGGATGTTTGAATTAAATTATATTACACAGGCAATGATGGGCAGATATGGAAATTGTTAAGTATATACAGTACTAGAATTCTGACAAAATGTGATTGAGAGTTCAAATGTATAGTGCATCGAATAGTATTTATACAGTATAGCTTACTATACTGTTCTATGCTTTAGTGTAGTTTAGTATATATGTAGTATATAGTATAGTGAATAAAGATATCCTTAATTATAAATTGGAATTTATAAAGCAGTGACAATTGACAAAAAACTTACTTTAGATACAGCAAGAAATACACTTATGAATTATGTTATGGAAGATAAGAAGTAATCAGAAATAATTAAGAAAGTCTCACTTTGTAGTTTTCATGTCTTCACGTCTGTTATCTTCACGTCTTTTTTCACTATTCTCGAAAAAAATATTCACAGTGACAAAGACAAAAAAAAATAAAAATAAAAAATTCTCGAAAGAATTTAAGGACAATTTTGAAGACTCGACGTCTTGACAAAAAGTATACACTTATGAATTATCTTATGGAAGGTAAGAAGTAACCAGAAATAAGTATTAATTAAGGAAATCTCACTTTGTAACTTTCGTGTCTTCATGTGTGTTATCTTCGGTATACTGAAAAAAAATATTCACAAAGACAAAAAGAAAAATTCTGTGAAGAAATTAAGGACAATTTTGAAGACTCGACGTCTTGACAAAAAGTATTTCAAGTGTCGATGCCACAACCTGGCTGCTGGAACTCTCTTATTGTTTCTGATTCTCTTATTATGTATTATAATGTTGCTCCATTGTCCTCGTATATTACTGTATTATTCTTGTATGTTCTTGTACGGTACTTGTATATTGCTGAACTGTTCTGTTGCTCGTTATTGTACGTTTCTTATGTTTCTTGTGTGTTACTGTTCTGTTTTTATGTGTAACTGCACTTTTCTTGTGTGTTAGTATATTATTGTACTCTTGAGTGTTACTGCTATGCTACTGAGAGTGACTTTGTGTGCGTTAATCTAATATTCTTCTCTATTACTACCCTGTTCTTGCAATTACTACTATACCTTTCTTTTATGATATTGTGCTTATTGTATTCTTGTGTGCTGCTGTTTCGTTTTTGCGTAATACATTTCCGTTCCTCTAGTTGACGTACTTGTTGTATTGTTGACGTGCTTGTTGTATTGTTGACGTGCTTGTTGTATTGTTGACGTCAGCTCAAGATTCCACACCGTTGTTTACTACAAGAACTTCAATGATTCCCACTGCACCTTCGACAACAGTCTCTTACACTGGCATTTATATCTCCCTCAAGCAGGTATCTTGCTCCACTAAAATTTACCAATTGTAGGAAAATATCGTTAACAGAATATAGATAATTATGAAATGCTAATTAAATATTTGAAAACTTAAAAATAATATATAAATATAATTTGCCAAGGAAATTAACTTTACCCTATTCATCATATAATAAATAACAAAACTTAAAAATATTATTAAAAATATTTATGAAGTAAAATTAATGAAAATATCAAGTATAATAATAAGTGAATGTATTTTCATTCAGTATATTATGTTTATTATGCTTAGCTATAGTATCTATAAAAGCAGCACCTGTCATCGAAGCAGGTGCTGCTCTGACAGCAGGTGCTGCTCTGACAGCAGGTGCTGCTCTGACAACAGGTGCTGCTCTGACAGCAGGTGCTGCTTTGACAACAGGTGCTGTTGTAGACACACCGGAGGGTTAACACCCAAAAATCTTACTTCTATTCACTAGTTTAGGAGTTTGGCAAAACATGAAGTGTAACACTGACTACAATACAGACATTTTTCACAAGTATGTTTACAGTCTGGACGAAAAATAATCATGACTTAGAACATAACTGACGTAATACCTGCCAATCCCTTAAGTTAATCAGCTTGTCTAATTCCAACGCCAGATTAATCACATGAAAGTTACATCACATAAAGTACTCAAGACTCGTACATGTATCAAGGTGTACAACGCACTAACAAACAAGAGATAACAGATAACTATTCAGAGATGGTCCACAATATAAATTTTATATATATATATATATATATATATATATATATATATATATATATATATATATATATATATATATATATATATATATATATATGCAATAAGATCACAGTAAACAGGTGATTTCAGAATATGCAAAACAACCACTGTGAAAGAATAGAGAAATTCCAAGCGCTTTCGTGACTATTCACATTATCAAGGAACTATGAAAGTAAAGCATCCAAGGAAGGTATATAAGGGGTCTGGCCAACACCAACCGTTGTGGGATCTGATAGTGAGGTGTTGGCCAGACCCTTTATATACCTTCCTTGGATGCTTTACTTTCATAGTTCCTTGATAATGTGAGTAGTCACTAAAGCGCTTGAAATTTCTCTATTCTTTTACAGTGGTTGTTTTGCATATATATATATATATATATATATATATATATATATATATATATATATATATATATATATATATATATATATATATATATATATATATATATATATATATATATATATATATATATATATATATATATATATATATATATATATATATATATATATATATATATATATATATATATATATATATATACATATATATATATATATATAGAAGAAGAAAAACTTTATAAAACTGGGATGCTTAAATGTGCGTAGATGTAGTGCGGATGACAAGAAACAGATGATTGCTGATGTTATGAATGAAAAGAAGTTGGATGTCCTGGCCCTAAGCGAAACAAAGTTGAAAGGGGTAGGGGAGTTTCAGTGGGGGGAAATAAATGGGATTAAATCTGGAGTATCTGAGAGAGTTAGAGCAAAGGAAGGGGTAGCAGTAATGTTGAATGATCAGTTATGGAAGGAGAAAAGAGAATATGAATGTGTAAATTCAAGAATTATGTGGATTAAAGTAAAGGTTGGAAGCGAGAAGTGGGTCATAATAAGCGTGTATGCACCTGGAGAAGAGAGGAATGTAGAGAAGAGAGAGAGACTTTGGGAGATGTTAAGTGAATGTATAGGAGCCTTTGAACCAAGTGAGAGAGTAATTGTGGTAGGGGACCTGAATGCTAAAGTAGGAGAAACTTTTAGAGAGGGTGTGGTAGGTAAGTTTGGGGTGCCAGGTGTAAATGATAATGGGAGCCCTTTGATTGAACTTTGTATGGAAAGGGGTTTAGTTATAGGTAATACATATTTTAAGAAAAAGAGGATAAATAAGTATACAAGATATGATGTAGGGCGAAATGACAGTAGTTTGTTGGATTATGTATTGGTAGATAAAAGACTGTTGAGTAGACTTCAGGATGTACATGTTTATAGAGGGGCCACAGATATATCAGATCACTTTCTAGTTGTAGCTACACTGAGAGTAAAAGGTAGATGGGATACAAGGAGAATAGAAGTATCAGGGAAGAGAGAGGTGAAGGTTTATAAACTAAAAGAGGAGGCAGTTAGGGTAAGATATAAACAGCTATTGGAGGATAGATGGGCTAATGAGAGCATAGGCAATGGGGTCGAAGAGGTATGGGGTAGGTTTAAAAATGTAGTGTTAGAGTGTTCAGCAGAAGTTTGTGGTTACAGGAAAGTGGGTGCGGGAGGGAAGAGGAGCGATTGGTGGAATGATGATGTAAAGAGAGTAGTAAGGGAGAAAAAGTTAGCATATGAGAAGTTTTTACAAAGTAGAAGTGATGCAAGGAGGGAAGAGTATATGGAGAAAAAGAGAGAGGATAAGACAGTGGTGAAGCAATGTAAAAAGAGAGCAAATGAGAGAGTGGGTGAGATGTTATCAACAAATTTTGTTGAAAATAAGAAAAAGTTTTGGAGTGAGATTAACAAGTTAAGAAAGCCTAGAGAACAAATGGATTTGTCAGTTAAAAATAGGAGAGGAGAGTTATTAAATGGAGAGTTAGAGGTATTGGGAAGGTGGAGGGAATATTTTGAGGAATTGTTAAATGTTGATGAAGATAGGGAAGCTGTGATTTCATGTATAGGACAAGGAGGAATAACATCTTGTAGGAGTGAGGAAGAGCCAGTTGTGAGTGTGGGGGAAGTTCGTGAGGCAGTAGGTAAAATGAAAGGGGGTAAGGCAGCCGGGATTGATGGGATAAAGATAGAAATGTTAAAAGCAGGTGGGGATATAGTTTTGGAGTGGTTGGTGCAATTATTTAATAAATGTATGGAAGAGGGTAAGGTACCTAGGGATTGGCAGAGAGCATGCATAGTTCCTTTGTATAAAGGCAAAGGGGATAAAAGAGAGTGCAAAAATTATAGGGGGATAAGTCTGCTGAGTATACCTGGTAAAGTGTATGGTAGAGTTATTATTGAAAGAATTAAGAGTAAGACGGAGAATAGGATAGCAGATGAACAAGGAGGCTTTAGGAAAGGTAGGGGGTGTGTGGACCAGGTGTTTACAGTGAAATATATAAGTGAACAGTATTTAGATAAGGCTAAAGAGGTCTTTGTGGCATTTATGGATTTGGAAAAGGCGTATGACAGGGTGGATAGCGGGGCAATGTGGCAGATGTTGCAAGTGTATGGTGTAGGAGGTAGGTTACTGAAAGCAGTGAAGAGTTTTTACGAGGATAGTGAGGCTCAAGTTAGAGTATGTAGGAAAGAGGGAAATTTTTTCCCAGTAAAAGTAGGCCTTAGACAAGGATGTGTGATGTCACCGCGATTGTTTAATATATTTATAGATGGGGTTGTAAGAGAAGTAAATGCGAGGGTCTTGGCAAGAGGCGTGGAGTTAAAAGATAAAGAATCACACACAAAGTGGGAGTTGTCACAGCTGCTCTTTGCTGATGACACTGTGCTCTTGGGAGATTCTGAAGAGAAGTTGCAGAGATTGGTGGATGAATTTGGTAGGGTGTGCAAAAGAAGAAAATTAAAGGTGAATACAGGAAAGAGTAAGGTTATGAGGATAACAAAATGATTAGGTGATGAAAGATTGAATATCAGATTGGAGGGAGAGAGTATGGAGGAGGTGAATGTATTCAGATATTTGGGAGTGGACGTGTCAGCGGATGGGTCTATGAAAAATGAGGTGAATCATAGAATTGATGAGGGGAAAAGAGTGAGTGGTGCACTTAGGAGTCTGTGGAGACAAAGAACTTTGTCCTTGAAGGCAAAGAGGGGAATGTATGAGAGTATAGTTTTACCAACGCTCTTATATGGGTGTGAGGCATGGGTGATGAATGTTGCAGCGTGGAGAAGGCTGGAGGCAGTGGAGATGTCATGTCTGAGGGCAATGTGTGGTGTGAATATAATGCAGAGAATTCGTAGTTTGGAAGTTAGGAGGAGGTGCGGGATTACCAAAACTGTTGTCCAGAGGGCTGAGGAAGGGTTGTTGAGGTGGTTCGGACATGTAGAGAGAATGGAGCGAAACAGAATGACTTCAAGAGTGTATCAGTGAGGTGCTGGCCGGACCCCTTATATAGCTTCCTTTGATGCTTCACTTTCATAGTTCCTTGATAATGTGAGTAGTCACGAAAGCGCTTGGAATTTCTCTATTCTTTCAGAGTGGTTGTTTTGCATATTTTGAAATCACCTGTTTACTGTGATCTTTTTGCATATATATATATATATATATATATATATATATATATATATATATATATATATATATATATATATATATATATATATATATATATATATATGATAATTAAAACACGTGTACAGCATTTAGGACACGTTTCCACAATAAACCTTCCAAAATGTTGCGCAAGTATCTCGTTTACACACAATATAACGTACAGATACAATCATAGACAAAATTCCTACAATTCTAGCACAGATCTGAATTCACGAAGCTTGGTATGTAATAACTACATTCACTTAGAATGTAGAATCAACTCTTTTCCTGAGTCTTAACAGTAGACATAAAACAACAATAATATGCAGACTTACGTATATTTAAAAAAAGATTCACATAATTGTATAAATTTTCATTTCGGGGAAAAGTCGTAATGTTTATATAGGTCTTACAGTTCCCAGGCGACCTGTCACCCTTAGCTGTTGAATACTTCTCATTAAAATAATGATTCCATAACATTAGGATAATGGTAAATGTTTCAAATCAAACTGTAAAATTAAATCACTGGGAGATAAATATAATACACCTCAGTGGCTTTAGAGGCGGCCTTGTTGACCACTGCACCATACAGTCGTAATATTCACTTACTGAGTTTTACTTAGTAAGTCAATGGTAACGATGGTACTGGTCTGAACTGCACTAGAAGCCCTGACTTCTGTCTTTATTGGTATTACTGTTGACGGTACTAGCGACTAATGTTTCTATCACATCTGTTACCAACGCTGACTGCAGTAGTGACTAGTACAGTAACGTAACGTACAAGAAAGGTGAACAAATACACAGCATTTCCCCAGAGAGGAGCTCAGCTTGTCAAATATGGCAACTACATGCAGCACTTCCATATATGATAATATAACAAGTGTTAAAAAATATATAGATACCGGTAGACGTTATAACAGGGATGGAGACACAGATATCTGCGGCCAGTAAATACGTCTACCCGGGTAGCCTGGAACCCTGGTTCAGCCGGAAGAGAACTTTCCAACCAGCCTGACCAACATGGACAGGCAATCCAGTTAAAATTTTATTTTAATTATGTTCTATAGCTATTTACTTTATTTGACTTCTTCGCATGTTACTGTATCTCACAGCGTGATCTTGGTATCTCTGTTGTTACTGTATCTCACAGCATGATCTTGGTATCTCTGTTGTTACTGTATCTCACAGCATGATCTTTGTATCTCTGTTGTTACTGTATCTCACAGCGTGATCTTTGTATCTCTGTTGTTACTGTATCTCACAGCGTGATCTTGGTATCTCTGTTGTTACTGTATCTCACAGCATGATCTTGGTATCTCTGTTGTTACTGTATCTCACAGCATGATCTTGGTATCTCTGTTGTTACTGTATCTCACAGCGTGATCTTGGTATCTCTGTTGTTACTGTATCTCACAGCGTGATCTTGGTATCTCTGTTGTTACTGTATCTCACAGCGTGATCTTGGTATCTCTGTTGTTACTGTATCTCACAGCATGAACTTGGTATCTCTGTTGTTACTGTATCTCACAGCATGATCTTGGTATCTCTGTTGTTACTGTATCTCACAGCGTGATCTTGGTATCTCTGTTGTTACTGTATCTCACAGCATGATCTTTGTATCTCTGTTGTTACTGTATCTCACAGCATGATCTTTGTATATCTGTTGTTACTGTATCTCACAGCGTGATCTTGGTATCTCTGTTGTTACTGTATCTCACAGCGTGATCTTGGTATCTCTGTTGTTACTGTATCTGACAGCATGATCTTTGTATCTCTGTTGTTACTGTATCTCACAGCATGATCTTTGTATCTCTGTTGTTACTGTATCTCACAGCGTGATCTTTGTATCTCTGTTGTTACTGTATCTCACAGTGTGATCTTTGTATATCTGTTGTTACTGTATCTCACAGCGTGATCTTTGTATCTCTGTTTTTACTGTATCTCACAGTGTGATCTTTGTATCTCTGTTGTTACTGTATCTCACAGCATGATCTTTGTATCTCTGTTCTTACTGTATCTCACAGCATGATCTTTGTATCTCTGTTGTTACTGTGTCTTACAGCACGATCTTTGTATCTAATATTACTGTGCATCACAACATGACCTTTATATCTCTGTTGTTATTGTATCTCACAGCATGACCTTTGTATCTCTGTTGTTACTGTATCTCACAGCATGATATTTGTATCTCTGTTCTTACTGTGTCTTACAGCATGATCTTTGTATCTATGTTGTTACTGTATCTCACAGCATGATCTTTGTATCTAATGTTACTGTGTATCACAATATGACCTTTATATCTCTGTTGTTACTGTATCTCACAGCATGATCTTTGTATCTCTGTTGTTACTGTATCTCACAGCATGATCTTTGTATCTCTGTTGTTACTGTACCTCAAAGCATGATCTTTGTATCTCTGTTGTTACTGTGTCTTACAGCATGATCTTTGTATCTCTGTTGTTACTGTATCTCACAGCATGATCTTGGTATCTCTGTTGTTACTGTATCTCACAGCATGATCTTTGTATCTCTGTTGTTACTGTATCTCACAGCGTGATCTTTGTATCTCTGTTGTTACTGTATCTCACAGCGTGATCTTGGTATCTCTGTTGTTACTATATCTCACAGCATGATCTTGGTATCTCTGTTGTTACTGTATCTCACAGCATGATCTTGGTATCTCTGTTGTTACTGTATCTCACAGCGTGATCTTGGTATCTCTGTTGTTACTGTATCTCACAGCGTGATCTTGGTATCTCTGTTGTTACTGTATCTCACAGCGTGATCTTGGTATCTCTGTTGTTACTGTATCTCACAGCATGATCTTGGTATCTCTGTTGTTACTGTATCTCACAGCATGATCTTGGTATCTCTGTTGTTACTGTATCTCACAGCGTGATCTTGGTATCTCTGTTGTTACTGTATCTCACAGCATGATCTTGGTATCTCTGTTGTTACTGTATCTCACAGCATGATCTTTGTATATCTGTTGTTACTGTATCTCACAGCGTGATCTTGGTATCTCTGTTGTTACTGTATCTCACAGCGTGATCTTGGTATCTCTGTTGTTACTGTATCTGACAGCATGATCTTTGTATCTCTGTTGTTACTGTATCTCACAGCATGATCTTTGTATCTCTGTTGTTACTGTATCTCACAGCGTGATCTTTGTATCTCTGTTGTTACTGTATCTCACAGTGTGATCTTTGTATATCTGTTGTTACTGTATCTCACAGCGTGATCTTTGTATCTCTGTTTTTACTGTATCTCACAGTGTGATCTTTGTATCTCTGTTGTTACTGTATCTCACAGCATGATCTTTGTATCTCTGTTCTTACTGTATCTCACAGCATGATCTTTGTATCTCTGTTGTTACTGTGTCTTACAGCACGATCTTTGTATCTAATATTACTGTGCATCACAACATGACCTTTATAACTCTGTTGTTATTGTATCTCACAGCATGACCTTTGTATCTCTGTTGTTACTGTATCTCACAGCATGATATTTGTATCTCTGTTCTTACTGTGTCTTACAGCATGATCTTTGTATCTATGTTGTTACTGTATCTCACAGCATGATCTTTGTATCTAATGTTACTGTGTATCACAATATGACCTTTATATCTCTGTTGTTACTGTATCTCACAGCATGATCTTTGTATCTCTGTTGTTACTGTATCTCACAGCATGATCTTTGTATCTCTGTTGTTACTGTACCTCAAAGCATGATCTTTGTATCTCTGTTGTTACTGTGTCTTACAGCATGATCTTTGTATCTCTGTTGTTACTGTATCTCACAGCATGATCTTGGTATCTCTGTTGTTACTGTATCTCACAGCATGATCTTTGTATCTCTGTTGTTACTGTATCTCACAGCGTGATCTTTGTATCTCTGTTGTTACTGTATCTCACAGCGTGATCTTGGTATCTCTGTTGTTACTATATCTCACAGCATGATCTTGGTATCTCTGTTGTTACTGTATCTCACAGCATGATCTTGGTATCTCTGTTGTTACTGTATCTCACAGCGTGATCTTGGTATCTCTGTTGTTACTGTATCTCACAGCGTGATCTTGGTATCTCTGTTGTTACTGTATCTCACAGCGTGATCTTGGTATCTCTGTTGTTACTGTATCTCACAGCATGATCTTGGTATCTCTGTTGTTACTGTATCTCACAGCATGATCTTGGTATCTCTGTTGTTACTGTATCTCACAGCGTGATCTTGGTATCTCTGTTGTTACTGTATCTCACAGCATGATCTTGGTATCTCTGTTGTTACTGTATCTCACAGCATGATCTTTGTATCTCTGTTGTTACTGTATCTCACAGCGTGATCTTGGTATCTCTGTTGTTACTGTATCTCACAGCGTGATCTTGGTATCTCTGTTGTTACTGTATCTGACAGCATGATCTTTGTATCTCTGTTGTTACTGTATCTCACAGCATGATCTTTGTATCTCTGTTGTTACTGTATCTCACAGCGTGATCTTTGTATCTCTGTTGTTACTGTATCTCACAGTGTGATCTTTGTATATCTGTTGTTACTGTATCTCACAGCGTGATCTTTGTATCTCTGTTTTTACTGTATCTCACAGTGTGATCTTTGTATCTCTGTTGTTACTGTATCTCACAGCATGATCTTTGTATCTCTGTTCTTACTGTATCTCACAGCATGATCTTTGTATATCTGTTGTTACTGTGTCTTACAGCACGATCTTTGTATCTAATATTACTGTGCATCACAACATGACCTTTATATCTCTGTTGTTACTGTATCTCACAGCATGACCTTTGTATCTCTGTTGTTACTGTATCTCACAGCATGATATTTGTATCTCTGTTCTTACTGTGTCTTACAGCATGATCTTTGTATCTGTGTTGTTACTGTATCTCACAGCATGATCTTTGTATCTAATGTTACTTTGTATCACAATATGACCTTTATATCTCTGTTGTTACTGTATCTCACAGCATGATCTTTGTATCTCTGTTGTTACTGTACCTCAAAGCATGATCTTTGTATCTCTGTTGTTACTGTGTCTTACAGCATGATCTTTGTATCTCTGTTGTTACTGTATCTCACAGCATGATCTTGGTATCTCTGTTGTTACTGTATCTCACAGCATGATCTTGGTATCTCTGTTGTTACTGTATCTCACAGCATGATCTTGGTATCTCTGTTGTTACTGTATCTCACAGCGTGATCTTGGTATCTCTGTTGTTACTGTATCTCACAGCGTGATCTTGGTATCTCTGTTGTTACTGTATCTCACAGCGTGTTCTTGGTATCTCTGTTGTTACTGTATCTCACAGCATGATCTTGGTATCTCTGTTGTTACTGTATCTCACAGCATGATCTTGGTATCTCTGTTGTTACTGTATCTCACAGCGTGATCTTGGTATCTCTGTTGTTACTGTATCTCACAGCATGATCTTGGTATCTCTGTTGTTACTGTATCTCACAGCATGATCTTTGTATCTCTGTTGTTACTGTATCTCACAGCGTGATCTTGGTATCTCTGTTGTTACTGTATCTCACAGCGTGATCTTGGTATCTCTGTTGTTACTGTGTCTGACAGCATGATCTTTGTATCTCTGTTGTTACTGTATCTCACAGCATGATCTTTCTATCTCTGTTGTTACTGTATCTCACAGCGTGATCTTTGTATCTCTGTTGTTACTGTATCTCACAGTGTGATCTTTGTATATCTGTTGTTACTGTATCTCACAGCGTGATCTTTGTATCTCTGTTTTTACTGTATCTCACAGTGTGATCTTTGTATCTCTGTTGTTACTGTATCTCACAGCATGATCTTTGTATCTCTGTTCTTACTGTATCTCACAGCATGATCTTTGTATATCTGTTGTTACTGTGTCTTACAGCACGATCTTTGTATCTAATATTACTGTGCATCACAACATGACCTTTATATCTCTGTTGTTACTGTATCTCACAGCATGACCTTTGTATCTCTGTTGTTACTGTATCTCACAGCATGATATTTGTATCTCTGTTCTTACTGTGTCTTACAGCATGATCTTTGTATCTGTGTTGTTACTGTATCTCACAGCATGATCTTTGTATCTAATGTTACTGTGTATCACAATATGACCTTTATATCTCTGTTGTTACTGTATCTCACAGCATGATCTTTGTATCTCTGTTGTTACTGTACCTCAAAGCATGATCTTTGTATCTCTGTTGTTACTGTGTCTTACAGCATGATCTTTGTATCTCTGTTGTTACTGTATCTCACAGCATGATCTTGGTATCTCTGTTGTTACTGTATCTCACAGCATGATCTTGGTATCTCTGTTGTTACTGTACCTCACAGCGTGATCTTGGTATCTCTGTTGTTACTGTATCTCACAGCGTGATCTTGGTATCTCTGTTGTTACTGTATCTCACAGCATGATCTTGGTATCTCTGTTGTTACTGTATCTCACAGCATGATCTTGGTATCTCTGTTGTTACTGTATCTCACAGCGTGATCTTGGTATCTCTGTTGTTACTGTATCTCACAGCATGATCTTGGTATCTCTGTTGTTACTGTATCTCACAGCGTGATCTTTGTATCTCTGTTGTTACTGTATCTCACAGCGTGATCTTGGTGTCTCTGTTGTTACTGTATCTCACAGCGTGATCTTGGTATCTCTGTTGTTACTGTATCTCACAGCATGATCTTTGTATCTCTGTTGTTACTGTATCTCACAGCATGATCTTTGTATCTCTGTTGTTACTGTATCTCACAGCGTGATCTTTGTATCTCTGTTGTTACTGTATCTCACAGCATGATCTTTGTATCTCTGTTGTTACTGTATCTCACAGCGTGATCTTTGTATCTCTGTTTTTACTGTATCTCACAGTGTGATCTTTGTATCTCTGTTGTTACTGTATCTCACAGCATGATCTTTGTATCTCTGTTCTTACTGTATCTCACAGCATGATCTTTGTATCTCTGTTGTTACTGTGTCTTACAGCACGATCTTTGTATCTAATATTACTGTGCATCACAACATGACCTTTATATCTCTGTTGTTACTGTATCTCACAGCATGACCTTTGTATCTCTGTTGTTACTGTATCTCACAGCATGATATTTGTATCTCTGTTCTTACTGTGTCTTACAGCATGATCTTTGTATCTGTGTTGTTACTGTATCTCACAGCATGATCTTTGTATCTAATGTTACTGTGTATCACAATATGACCTTTATATCTCTGTTGTTACTGTATCTCACAGCATGATCTTTGTATCTCTGTTGTTACTGTATCTCACAGCATGATCTTTGTATCTCTGTTGTTACTGTACCTCAAAGCATGATCTTTGTACCTCTGTTGTTACTGTGTCTTACAGCATGATCTTTGTATCTCTGTTGTTACTGTATCTCACAGCATGATCTTTGTATCTCTGTTGTTACTGTATCTCACAGCGTGAGCTTTGTATCTCTGTTGTTACTGTATCTCACAGCATGATCTTTGTATCTCTGTTACTGTGTCTTACAGCACGATCTTTGTATCTAATATTACTGTGCATCACAACATGACCTTTATATCTCTGTTGTTACTGTATCTCACAGCATGACCTTTGTATCTCTGTTGTTACTGTATCTCACAGCATGATATTTGTATCTCTGTTCTTACTGTGTCTTACAGCATGATCTTTGTATCTGTGTTGTTACTGTATCTCACAGCATGATCTTTGTATCTAATGTTACTGTGTATCACAATATGACCTTTATATCTCTGTTGTTACTGTATCTCACAGCATGATCTTTGTATCTCTGTTGTTACTGTATCTCACAGCATGATCTTTGTATCTCTGTTGTTACTGTACCTCAAAGCATGATCTTTGTATCTCTGTTGTTACTGTGTCTTACAGCATGATCTTTGTATCTCTGTTGTTACTGTATCTCACAGCATGATCTTGGTATCTATGTTGTTACTGTATCTCACAGCATGATCTTTGTATCTCTGTTGTTACTGTATCTCACAGCGTGATCTTTGTACCTCTGTTGTTACTGTATCTCACAGCCTGATCTTGGTATCTCTGTTGTTACTGTATCTCACAGCATGATCTTGGTATCTCTGTTGTTACTGTATCTCACAGCATGATCTTGGTATCTCTGTTGTTACTGTATCTCACAGCGTGATCTTGGTATCTCTGTTGTTACTGTATCTCACAGCGTGATCTTGGTATCTCTGTTGTTACTGTATCTCACAGCGTGATCTTGGTATCTCTGTTGTTACTGTATCTCACAGCATGATCTTGGTATCTCTGTTGTTACTGTATCTCACAGCATGATCTTGGTATCTCTGTTGTTACTGTATCTCACAGCGTGATCTTGGTATCTCTGTTGTTACTGTATCTCACAGCATGATCTTGGTATCTCTGTTGTTACTGTATCTCACAGCATGATCTTTGTATCTCTGTTGTTACTGTATCTCACAGCGTGATCTTGGTATCTCTGTTGTTACTGTATCTCACAGCGTGATCTTGGTATCTCTGTTGTTACTGTATCTCACAGCATGATCTTTGTATCTCTGTTGTTACTGTATCTCACAGCATGATCTTTGTATCTCTGTTGTTACTGTATCTCACAGCGTGATCTTTGTATCTCTGTTGTTACTGTATCTCACAGCATGATCTTTGTATCTCTGTTGTTACTGTATCTCACAGCGTGAGCTTTGTATCTCTGTTGTTACTGTATCTCACAGCATGATCTTGGTATCTCTGTTGTTACTGTATCTCACAGCATGATCTTTGTATCTCTGTTGTTACTGTATCTCACAGCGTGATCTTTGTATCTCTGTTGTTACTGTATCTCACAGTGTGATCTTTGTATATCTGTTGTTACTGTATCTCACAGCGTGATCTTTGTATCTCTGTTTTTACTGTATCTCACAGTGTGATCTTTGTATCTCTGTTGTTACTGTATCTCACAGCATGATCTTTGTATCTCTGTTCTTACTGTATCTCACAGCATGATCTTTGTATCTCTGTTGTTACTGTATCTCACAGCGTGATCTTGGTATCTCTGTTGTTACTGTATCTCACAGCGTGATCTTGGTATCTCTGTTGTTACTGTATCTCACAGCATGATCTTTGTATCTCTGTTGTTACTGTATCTCACAGCATGATCTTTGTATCTCTGTTGTTACTGTATCTCACAGCGTGATCTTTGTATCTCTGTTGTTACTGTATCTCACAGCATGATCTTTGTATCTCTGTTGTTACTGTATCTCACAGCGTGAGCTTTGTATCTCTGTTGTTACTGTATCTCACAGCATGATCTTGGTATCTCTGTTGTTACTGTATCTCACAGCATGATCTTTGTATCTCTGTTGTTACTGTATCTCACAGCGTGATCTTTGTATCTCTGTTGTTACTGTATCTCACAGTGTGATCTTTGTATATCTGTTGTTACTGTATCTCACAGCGTGATCTTTGTATCTCTGTTTTTACTGTATCTCACAGTGTGATCTTTGTATCTCTGTTGTTACTGTATCTCACAGCATGATCTTTGTATCTCTGTTCTTACTGTATCTCACAGCATGATCTTTGTATCTCTGTTGTTACTGTGTCTTACAGCACGATCTTTGTATCTAATGTTACTGTGCATCACAACATGACCTTTATATCTCTGTTGTTACTGTATCTCACAGCATGATCTTTGTATCTCTGTTGTTACTGTATCTCACAGCATGATCTTTGTATCTCTGTTGTTACTGTATCTCACAGCATGATCTTTGTATCTCTGTTGTTACTGTATCTCACAGCATGATCTTTGTATCTAATGTTACTGTGTATCACAACATGACCTTTATATCTCTGTTGTTACTGTATCTCACAGCATGATCTTTGTATCTCTGTTGTTACTGTATCTCACAGCATGATCTTTGTATCTCTGTTGTTACTGTATCTCACAGCATGATCTTTGTATCTCTGTTGTTACTGTGTCTTACAGCATGATCTTTGTATCTCTGTTGTTACTGTATCTCACAGCATGATCTTTGTATCTCTGTTGTTACTGTATCTCACAGCATGATCTTTGTATCTCTGTTGTTACTGTATCTCACAGCATGATCTTTGTATCTCTGTTGTTACTGTATCTCACAGCATGATCTTTGTATCTCTGTTACTGTGTCTTACAGCACGATCTTTGTATCTAATGTTACTGTGTATCACATGACCTTTATATCTCTGTTGTTACTGTATCTCACAGCATGATCTTTGTATCTCTGTTGTTACTGTGTCTCACAACATGACCTTTGTATCTCTGTTGTTATTGTGTCTCACAGTGTGACCCTTGTATCACTATTGTTGCTGTATCTCACAGCATGATCTTTGTATCTCTGTTGTTACTGTATCTCACAGCATGATCTTTGTATCTCTGTTGTTACTGTGTCTCACAGTGTGGTCTTTGTATCTCTGTTGTTACTGTGTCTTACAGCGTGACCTTTGTATCTCTGTTGTTACTGTGTCTTACAGCGTGACCTTTGTATCTCTGTTGTTTCTGCGTCTCACAACATGACCTTTGAATCACTGTTGTTACTGTGTTTCGCAGCGTAACCTTTGTATCTCTGTTGTTACTGTGTCTCACAGCGTGACCTTTGTATCTCTGTTGTTACTGTGTCTCACAGCATGACCTTTATATCTCTGTTGTTACTGTGTCTCACAGCATGACCCTTGTATCTCTGTTGTTACTGTGTATCACAGCATGACCTTTGTATCTCTGTTGTTACTCTGTACTACGGATTGAGCTTTTACGTCTGTAGTTATTTTGGATAACAGATAGATCTTCGTATCTTTGTTGTTTCTGTGTATCCAGAGTGGTCTCTGTATCTCTCTTGTTATTGTGTACAACAGTTTGATCTTTGTATCTAGGTTTGTGTCTAGGTTCTCTCTCTCTCTCTCTCTCCTTTCTTCCCTACCTCTTTGTTTCCCTAGTTATTTCCTACCTACTTTGGTCTCTCTCACATATCTCTTATGTCTCTCATGCTCACTTCGTCCATGTCTCAGTTACAATAAATAAGAACATGGAAATAATTACTGAACACGGTTGAGATAGAGCAGGAAGCCAGTGACGTTGAAGGTTATAGTGGGTGACGGTCCTCTACCCTCCCTAGTGACCGCACTCACAACTACCCTCCCTAACTACCCTCCTTAGCGGCCCCGCTCCTAGCGGCCCCACTCACAACTACCCTCCCTAGCGGCCCCACTCACAACTACCCTCCCTAGTGACTGCACTCACAACTACCCTCCCTAGCGGCCCCACTCACAACTACCCTCCCTAGCGACCCCACTCACAACTACCCTCCCTAGTGACCGCACTCACAACTACCCTCCCTAGCGGCCCCACTCACAACTACCCTCCCTAGCGACCCCACTCACAACTACCCTCCCTAGTGACCGCACTCACAACTACCCTCCCTAGCGGCCCCACTCACAACTACCCTCCCTAGCGACCCCACTCACAACTACCCTCCCTAGTGACCGCACTCACAACTACCCTCCCTAGCGGCCCCACTCACAACTACCCTCCCTAGCGACCCCACTCACAACTACCCTCCCTAGTGACCGCACTCACAACTACCCTCCCTAGCGGCCCACTCACAACTACCCTCCCTAGCGACCCCACTCACAACTACCCTCCCTAGTGACCGCACTCACAACTACCCTCCCTAGCGGCCCCACTCACAACTACCCTCCCTAGCGACCCCACTCACAACTACGCTCCCTAGTGACCGCACTCACAACTACCCTCCCTAGCGGCCCCACTCACAACTACCCTCCCTAGCGACCCCACTCACAACTACCCTCCCTAGTGACCGCACTCACAACTACCCTCCCTAGCGGCCCCACTCACAACTACCCTCCCTAGCGACCCCACTCACAACTACCCTCCCTAGTGACCGCACTCACAACTACCCTCCCTAGCGGCCCCACTCACAACTACCCTCCCTAGCGACCCCACTCACAACTACCCTCCCTAGTGACCGCACTCACAACTACCCTCCCTAGCGGCCCCACTCACAACTACCCTCCCTAGCGACCCCACTCACAACTACCCTCCCTAGTGACCGCACTCACAACTACCCTCCCTAGCGACCCCACTCACAACTACCCTCCCTAGTGACCGCACTCACAACTACCCTCCCTAGCGGCCCCACTCACAACTACCCTCCCTAGCGACCCCACTCACAACTACCCTCCCTAGCGACCCCACTCACAACTACCCTCCCTAGCGACCGCACTCACAACTACCCTCCCTAGCGGCCCCACTCACAACTACCCTCCCTAGCGACCCCACTCACAACTACCCTCCCTAGTGACCGCACTCACAACTACCCTCCCTAGCGGCCCCACTCACAACTACCCTCCCTAGCGACCCCACTCACAACTACCCTCCCTAGTGACCGCACTCACAACTACCCTCCCTAGCGGCCCCACTCACAACTACCCTCCCTAGCGACCCCACTCACAACTACCCTCCCTAGTGACCGCACTCACAACTACCCTCCCTAGCGGCCCCACTCACAACTACCCTCCCTAGCGGCCCACTCACAACTACCCTCCCTAGTGACCGCACTCACAACTACCCTCCCTAGCGGCCCACTCACAACTACCCTCCCTAGCGACCCCACTCACAACTACCCTCCCTAGTGACCGCACTCACAACTACCCTCCCTAGCGGCCCCACTCACAACTACCCTCCCTAGTGACCGCACTCACAACTACCCTCCCTAGTGACCGCACTCACAACTACCCTCCCTAGCGGCCCCACTCACAACTACCCTCCCTAGCGACCCCACTCACAACTACCCTCCCTAGTGACCGCACTCACAACTACCCTCCCTAGCGGCCCCACTCACAACTACCCTCCCTAGCGACCCCACTCACAACTACCCTCCCTAGCGACCCCACTCACAACTACCCTCCCTAGCGACCCCACTCACAACTACCCTCCCTAGCGACCCCACTCACAACTACCCTCCCTAGCGACCCCACTCACAACTACCCTCCCTAGCGACCCCACTCACAACTACCCTCCCTAGCGACCCCACTCACAACTACCCTCCCTAGTGACCGCACTCACAACTACCCTCCCTAGTGACCGCACTCACAACTACCCTCCCTAGTGACCGCACTCACAACTACCCTCCCTAGTGACCGCACTCACAACTGTCTGTGTAGTGACGCCCAGGTTTACTTTGTTTAGTTCACTAGGTTCACTGGTGTTTGGTTCACTAGGTTCACTGGTGTTTGGTTCACTAGGTTCACTGGTGTTTGGTTCACTAGGTTCACTGGTGTTTGGTTCACTAGGTTCACTGGTGTTTGGTTCACTAGGTTCACTTGTGTTTGGTTCACTAGGTTCACTGGTGTTTGGTTCACTAGGTTCACTGGTGTTTGGTTCACTAGGTTCACTGGTGTTTGGTTCACTAGGTTCACTGGTGTTTGATTCACTAGGTTCACTTGTGTTTGGTTCACTAGGTTCACTGGTGTTTGTTTCACTAGGTTCACTGGTGTTTGGTTCACTAGGTTTACTGGTGTTTGGTTCACTAGGTTCACTTGTGTTTGTTTCACTAGGTTCACTGGTGTTTGGTTCACTAGGTTTACTGGTGTTTGGTTCATTAGGTTCACTTGTGTTTGGTTCACTAGGTTCACTGGTGTTTGGTTTACTAGGTTCACTGGTGTTTGGTTCACTAGGTTTACTTGTGTTTGGTTCACTAGGTTCACTAGGTTCACTAGGTTCACTAGGTTCACTGGTGTTTGGTTCACTAGGTTCACTGGTGTTTGGTTCACTAGGTTCACTGGTGTTTGGTTCACTAGGTTCACTGGTGTTTGGTTCACTAGGTTCACTTGTGTTTGGTTCACTAGGTTCACTGGTGTTTGGTTCAATAGGTTCACTGGTGTTTGATTCACTAGGTTCACTTGTGTTTGGTTCACTAGGTTCACTGGTGCTTGTTTCACTAGGTTCACTGGTGTTTGGTTCACTAGGTTTACTGGTGTTTGGTTCACTAGGTTCACTTGTGTTTGTTTCACTAGGTTCACTGGTGTTTGGTTCACTAGGTTTACTGGTGTTTGGTTCATTAGGTTCACTTGTATTTGGTTCACTAGGTTCACTGGTGTTTGGTTTACTAGGTTCACTGGTGTTTGGGTCACTAGGTTTACTTGTGTTTGGTTCACTAGGTTCACTAGGTTCACTGGTGTTTGGTTCACTAGGTTCACCGGTGTTTGGTTCACTAGGTTCACTGGTGTTTGGTTCACTAGGTTCACTGGTGTTTGGTTCACTAGGTTCACTTGTGTTTGGTTCACTAGGTTTACTGGTGTTTGGTTCAGTAGGTTCACTGGTGTTTGGTTCACTAGGTTCACTTGTGTTTGGTTCACTAGGTTCACTGGTGTTTGGTTCACTAGGTACACTGGTGCTTTGTTCACTACGTTCACTGGTGTTTGGTTCACTAGGTTCACTGGTGTTTGGTTCACTAGGTTCACTTTTGTTTGGTTCACTAGGTTCACTGGTGTTTGGTTCACTAGGTTCACTGGTGTTTGCTTCACTAGGTTCACTTGTGTTTGGTTCACTAAGTTTACTGGTATTTGGTTCACTAAGTTCACTGGTGTTTGGTTCACTAGGTTCAATTGTGTTTGTTTCACTAGGTTCACTGGTGTTTGGTTCACTAGGTTCACTGGTGTTTGGTTCACTAGGTTCACTTGTGTTTGATTCACTAGGTTCACTGGTGTTTGGTTCACTAGGTCCACTTGTGTTTGGTTTACTAGGTTCACTGGTGTTTGGTTCACTAGGTTCACTGGTGTTTGGTTCACTAGGTTCACTTGTGTTTGGTTCACTAGGTTCACTGGTGTTTGGTTCACTAGGTTCACTGGTGTTTGGTTCACTAGGTTTACTTGTGTTTGGTTCACTAGGTTCACTGGTGTTTGGTTCACTAGGTTCACTGGTGTTTGGTTCACTAGGTTCACTGGTGTTTGGTTCACTAGGTTCACTGGTGTTTGGTTCACTAGGTTCACTGGTGTTTGGTTCACTAGGTTCACTGGTGTTTGGTTCACTAGGTTCACTGGTGTTTGATTCACTAGGTTCACTGGTGTTTGGTTCACTAGGTTCACTTGTGTTTGGTTCACTAGGTTCACTGGTGTTTGGTTCACTAGGTTCACTGGTGTTTGGTTCACTAGGTTCACTGGTGTTTGGTTCACTAGGTTCACTGGTGTTTGGTTCACTAGGTTCACTGGTGTTTGGTTCACTAGGTTCACTGGTGTTTGGTTCACTAGGTTCACTGGTGTTTGATTCACTAGTTTCACTGGTGTTTGATTCACTAGGTTTACTGGTGTTTGGTTCACTAGGTTCACTTGTGTTTGGTTCACTAGGTTTACTGGTGTTTGATTCACTAGGTTCACTGGTGTTTGGTTCACTAGGTTCACTGGTGTTTGATTCACTAGGTTCACTGGTGTTTGATTCACTAGGTTCACTGGTGTTTGATTCACTAGGTTCACTGGTGTTTGGTTCAGTAGGTACACTTGTGTTTGGTTCACTAGGTTCACTGGTGTTTGATTCACTATGTTCACTGGTGTTTGGTTCACTAGGTTCACTGGTGTTTGATTCACTAGGTTCACTGTTGTTTGATTCACTAGGTTCACTGGTGTTTGATTCACTAGGTTCACTGCTGTTTGATTCACTAGGTTCACTGGTGTTTGATTCACTAGGTTCACTGGTGTTTGATTCACTAGGTTCACTGTTGTTTGATTCACTAGGTTCACTGGTGTTTGATTCACTAGGTTCACTGGTGTTTGATTCACTAGGTTCACTGGTGTTTGATTCACTAGGTTCACTGTTGTTTGATTCACTAGGTTCACTGGTGTTTGATTCACTAGGTTCACTGGTGTTTGATTCACTAGGTTCACTGGTGTTTGATTCACTAGGTTCACTGGTGTTTGATTCACTAGGATGTTTAGTTCACTAAGTTGTGCGTTGATGTACTGTGGTGTTCAAATGTTAGTGTATATTACACTAGTGTACTGTGATGTTTAGATGTTAGTGTATATTACACTAGTGTACTGTGATGTTTAGATGTTAGTGTATATTACACTAGTGTACTGTGATGTTTAGATGTTAGTGTATATTACACTAGTGTACTGTGATGTTTAGATGTTAGTGTATATTACACTAGTGTACTGTGATGTTTAGATGTTAGTGTATATTACACTAGTGTACTGTGATGTTTAGATGTTAGTGTATATTACACTAGTGTACTGTGATGTTTAGATGTTAGTGTATATTACACTAGTGTACTGTGATGTTTAGATGTTAGTGTATATTACACTAGTGTACTGTGATGTTTAGATGTTAGTGTATATTACACTAGTGTACTGTGATGTTTAGATGTTAGTGTATATTACACTAGTGTACTGTGGTGTTTAGATGTTAGTGTATATTACACTAGTGTACTGTGATGTTTAGATGTTAGTGTATATTACACTAGTGTACTGTGATGTTTAGATGTTAGTGTATATTACACTAGTGTACTGTGATGTTTAGATGTTAGTGTATATTACACTAGTGTACTGTGATGTTTAGATGTTAGTGTATATTACACTAGTGTACTGTGATGTTTAGATGTTAGTGTATATTACACTAGTGTAGTACACTGTGATGTGATGTTGGGATTCATCATACATTACATCATGACTGGAGTGACACTGTCTTGTGTTTATTATACTCTAAATATTTATGTTATAATGTTTACCTGATGATAATATCGAAGTGGATTGTGGTCTTACCATCGTGCACAACATAGTACATTGTGGTCTTACCATCGTGCACAACATAGTACATTGTGGTCTTACCATCGTGCACAACATAGTACATTGTGGTCTTACCATCGTGCACAACATAGTACATTGTGGTCTTACCATCGTGCACAACATAGTACATTGTGGTCTTACCATCGTGCACAACATAGTACATTGTGGTCTTACCATCGTGCACAACATAGTACATTGTGGTCTTACCATCGTGCACGACATAGTACATTGTCGTCTTACCATCGTGCACAACATAGTACATTGTCGTCTTACCATCGTGCACAACATAGTACATTGTGGTCTTACCATCGTGCACAACATAGTACATTGTGGTCTTACCATCGTGCACAACATAGTACATTGTGGTCTTACCATCGTGCACAACATAGTACATTGTCGTCTTACCATCGTGCACAACATAGTACATTGTCGTCTTACCATCGTGCACAACATAGTACATTGTCGTCTTACCATCGTGCACAACATAGTACATTGTGGTCTTACCATCGTGCACAACATAGTACATTGTGGTCTTACCATCGTGCACAACATAGTACATTGTGGTCTTACCATCGTGCACAACATAGTACATTGTGGTCTTACCATCGTGCACAACATAGTACATTGTGGTCTTACCATCGTGCACAACATAGTACATTGTCGTCTTACCATCGTGCACAACATAGTACATTGTCGTCTTACCATCGTGCACAACATAGTACATTGTGGTCTTACCATCGTGCACAACATAGTACATTGTGGTCTTACCATCGTGCACAACATAGTACATTGTGGTCTTACCATCGTGCACAACATAGTACATTGTGGTCTTACCATCGTGCACAACATAGTACATTGTGGTCTTACCATCGTGCACAACATAGTACATTGTGGTCTTACCATCGTGCACAACATAGTACATTGTGGTCTTACCATCGTGCACAACATAGTACATTGTGGTCTTACCATCGTGCACAACATAGTACATTGTGGTCTTACCATCGTGCACAACATAGTACATTGTGGTCTTACCATCGTGCACAACATAGTACATTGTGGTCTTACCATCGTGCACAACATAGTACATTGTGGTCTTACCATCGTGCACAACATAGTACATTGTGGTCTTACCATCGTGCACAACATAGTACATTGTGGTCTTACCATCGTGCACAACATATTAGATTGTGGTCTTACCATCGTGCACAACATAGCACATTGTGGTCTTACCATCGTGCACTACATAATACATTAAGGTCTTACCATCGTGCACAACATAGTACATTGTGGTCTTACCATCGTGCACTACATAATACTTTGTGGTCTTACCATCGTGCACAACATAGTACATTGTGGTCTTACCATCGTGCACGACATAATGCATTTTGGTCTTACCATCGTGCACAACATAGTACATTGTGGTCTTACCATCGTGCACAACATAGTACATTGTGGTCTTACCATCGTGCACAACATAGTACATTGTGGTCTTACCATCGTGCACAACATAGTACATTGTGGTCTTACCATCGTGCACAACATAGTACATTGTGGTCTTACCATCGTGCACAACATAGTACATTGTGGTCTTACCATCGTGCACAACATAGTACATTGTGGTCTTACCATCGTGCACAACATAGTACATTGTGGTCTTACCATCGTGCACAACATAATACATTGTGGTCTTACCATCGTGCACAACATAGTACATTGTGGTCTTACCATCGTGCACAACATAGTACATTGTGGTCTTACCATCGTGCACAACATAGTACATTGTGGTCTTACCATCGTGCACTACATAGTACATTGTGGTCTTACCATCGTGCACAACATAGTACATTGTGGTCTTACCATCGTGCACAACATAATACATTGTGGTCTTACCATCGTGCACAACATAGTACATTGTGGTCTTACCATCGTGCACAACATAGTACATTGTGGTCTTACCATCGTGCACAACATAGTACATTGTGGTCTTACCATCGTGCACTACATAGTACATTGTGGTCTTACCATCGTGCACGACATAATGCATTTTGGTCTTACCATCGTGCACAACATAGTACACTGTGGTCTTACCATCGTGCACAACATAGTAGATTGTGGTCTTACCATCGTGCACAACATAGTACATTGTGGTTTTACCATCGTGCACTACATAGTACATTGTGGTCTTACCATCGTGAACAACATGGTACATTGTGGTCTTACCATCGTGCACAACATAGTACATTGTGGTCTTACCATCGTGCACAACATAGTACATTGTGGTCTTACCATCGTGCACAACATAGTACATTGTGGTCTTACCATCGTGCACAACACTGTACATTGTGGTCTTACCATCGTGCACAACACTGCACATTATGGTCTTACCATCGTGCACTACATAGTACATTGTGGTCTTACCATCGTGCACTACATAGTGCATTGTGGTCTTACCATCGTGCACTACATAGTACACTGTGGTCTTACCATCGTAAACAACATAGTACATTGTGGTCTTACTGACCATCGTGCACAACACAGTACATTGTGGTCTAACAGGCCATAATGCACAATATACTACATTGTGGTCTAACAGACCATCGTGCACAACACAGTACATTGTGGTCTAACAGATCATCGTGCACAACACAGTATATTGTGGTCTAACAGACCATCGTGCACAACACAGTACATTGTGGTCTAACAGACCATCGTGCACAACACAGTACATTGTGGTCTAACAGACCATCGTGCACAACACAGTACATTGTGGTCTAACAGACCATCGTGCACAACACAGTACAGTGTGGTCTAACAGACCATCGTGCACAACACAGTACATTGTGGTCTAACAGACCATCGTGCACAACACAGTACAGTGTGGTCTAACAGACCATCGTGCACAACACAGTACAGTGTGGTCTAACAGACCATCGTGCACATCACAGTACATTGTGGTCTAACAGACCATCGTGCACAACACAGTACAGTGTGGTCTAACAGACCATCGTGCACAACACAGTACAGTGTGGTCTAACAGACCATCGTGCACAACACAGTACAGTGTGGTCTAACAGACCATCGTGCACAACACAGTACAGTGTGGTCTAACAGACCATCGTGCACAACACAGTACAGTGTGGTCTAACAGACCACCGTGCACAACACAGTACAGTGTGGTCTTACTGACCATCGTGCACAACACAGTACAGTGTGGTCTAACAGACCATCGTGCACAACACAGTACAATGTGGTCTAACAGACCATCGTGTACAACACAGTACAGTGTGGTCTAACAGACCATCGTGCACAACACAGTACAGTGTGGTCTAACAGACCATCGTGCACAACACAGTACAGTGTGGTCTTACTGACCATCGTGCACAACACAGTACAGTGTGGTCTAACAGACCATCGTGCACAACACAGTACAGTGTGGTCTAACAGACCATCGTGCACAACACAGTACAGTGTGGTCTAACAGACCATCGTGGACAACATAATAATTAAATATAAACTACCATTTATAAGTATCAACTTTCGAGTTTTTCCAGTGGTAAATCTTTGTAAAAAGTTGTATTGATTTATAATACAACTAACAAGAATTGTTCAGTCTTAAGACTTGAAACATTTTGATATATTTTCTACTTCCGGTGAGAATATGTTGCATTATATCCTTGAAGTATTCATTAGCAGTTGGGTTTTATTAGGGAAAAAGTTTTTAATGACTCACTCTATCACCTCTGCTGTAAATTTTGATAGAAGATGATTTATAAATAAAAAGTTCTTGAACTCATTTGTTTTCCAATAACTAAAAATCCTGACAAGTTAGCTGAACTTGGACGTCAAATTTGAATCAGTATGTTTATATTACATAGGAACATCTTCAGAGGTAGAAAAGACTTATAAACATTAAGGCGAAATATATACACTAATAGCTGTTTAAAAATAAGAAATCTCTAATTTAAATACTTTGCATGCAGTGCCCAAAATGCTGTTGATATTATTCCTTCAACAATGAGGATTTCTCTGCGGAGTACCATCAGGAACATAGATGTACGCTTTTCCTAATAGCCGATGGTCTGTAACAAATGTGTAACAGCTAAGAATTCACTGTATTTTCTAGATTTTTGGGACTCCCTGAGGCTGGCAGCTACACCTGTGTGTAGTTGTTAAAGGAAAACTGTTTTG
This sequence comes from Cherax quadricarinatus, assembly GCF_038502225.1. Taxonomy (NCBI): domain Eukaryota; kingdom Metazoa; phylum Arthropoda; class Malacostraca; order Decapoda; family Parastacidae; genus Cherax; species Cherax quadricarinatus. The sequence goes on along the minus strand of NW_027195321.1, from coordinate 155,773 downwards.
GATGAGAAGCCTGATAGACAATTCAATAGTCTGCCTCCATTAATGATATTTGGAGCGTAAACAAGATTATTCTTTGAGGTGTTGCTACAAATTTACTGGATGCCAAACAATAATACACGAATCCAGGAAATGCTGTCTGTGATATCTTACAGGTACATATACCTCTTAGTGTGACGGTAACTGTAGCTTCGTCCCAATAACTATCTTTTGTAACTATCTATTTTAAAAGGTTCGTTTAGAACCACCGCAACCACTGTTAGTGATTCAGCCTTCACTGTGATGTTTTGCACTCTAGTGCTTTAGAAACTACTCTACCAATTGTCTTTTCTAGGCAAACAGACTCAGCTTCGCTCTTTTCATTATGTGGTGGTATAAGACAAACTTTCTTGGGAGACAGACGGAGAGGTGTATGTACGGGGTTGTGGTTACTTCTTAAACAGTTATCTTGAAAAAATTCAAGTCGTCGTAGATGAACTTAGCTGGAGTAGCATGTGGCACTACCTGGTTGTACACTTCATATAAGTACACTGAGTTTTTTTTTTTTATTAGAGCTTTCCACTTTTTGGGATAGTGAAATCCAACTTCACTATGACTGTGAAGCTAAACAGACGGTCACCTGGGTGCATTGTGCTGTCTACATGAAAGGAACTTAGCAAACAACACTTTTCCCTTTGTAATAAACTTCGAGGTATTCATTACCTGCGAGGTATTCAGATATACTCCAGAAACGCCACTAAGGGCTTCAGTCTCCGAAAATTTAATTAATATAGATGAATGTAAACCTAAATGAGAGAAGCGTACGACGACGTTTCGGTCCGACTTGGACCACTGACAAAGTCACACTAACCAGAGGTACGAACGAACGAACGAAAGTTCAGGTAAGATCCCAAATGGGATGAGCGGGGAAGACGGGACAGACGAAGAACAGTGCTGGAGAGGAGTGTTCTTAGTCGTAGAAATAGAGCCAGGGCTTAACCCAGCAGCGAGGCGATCGTGGGACAGATATTGAGAAGAGAAATTCAGGCTTTTCTGTTGGGACTCCGGTGGGGTGAGCGGGAAGGAAGGGACATGCGACGTTTAGAGCTAGAGAGGAGTGTAGAACTGAGCCATGTTTTAACCCAAAGGGTAAGGCGAACGTGGATCAGAGAATGGTACCTGTCATAGAAGGTACATCTCGGAGAATCCAAGGTTATTTGTAAATAGGGTTAGGAGCAGGATCATGCAAGGAGTAGAAAAGGTTGTGTTGGTTTGTGGGTCTGCGAATGTCTTCGTCAAGGAGAGAGGTCCAGTAGTCATGTCGTGTCACGAGTTTGTCAATCTGTCTGTCACTGAGCGTCTTCCAGTACATATTCAGCGCAGGGATGTCTAACTGGGCATGTAGAGACTAGCATGTGGCGAAGTCCTCCCATCTGACATCAAGCACCCAGCGCAGCGCCTTGTTCTGGACACGCTGCAGTTTAAGTAAGTTTGTTTTTGCTGCAAGAGAGAGGGCTAGAGGAGAGTAAGTTATCAGAGGACGTATAAGGGATTTGTAGAGGTGTAGTTTGGTGCGTTGAGAGGCATGTTTCAGCTTGTAGAGGCCCGCAAGGGCCTTAATAGCTATTGCATGCCTTGAGTGAATGTGTCCGTGTAAGCGTAGAAGGTAGTCAAGATTAACGCCAAGGACAGTGACAGATTGTGTCATGGGGATGTAAGTGCGGGTGTCAGCTGTTCTGAGCTCGACAGGTAATGGGGGATCACGTTTTCTGTAGTTAAAATATGTAATGCTGGATTTAGCTGCATTGGTTTTGATCCTCCATTTTTGTTCCCAGATGGCTATCCTGTCGACCTCATTTTGTGTTTTGTGTGTGAGTGTATCTATATTGGCATGAGTGATAAGTTGTGTAATGTCGTCTGCATAGGCTAGTGTGATGGAGTTTTGGTATACAGGTGTTGGAATGTCGTTAGTGTATAAAATGTAGAGGGTAGGGGAGAGGACAGATCCCTGGGGTACTCCAGCATTTAGTGTGAAGTAGTCAGAGTAACAGCCTTGGAATTTGATTCTCATGGTACGGCCGTCTAGGAAGTTGCAGAGGAGTTTACGAGTAGTCAGAGGCAGGTTAAAGTTAGCGCAGAGTTTGTACTAGAGGCCTTGGTGCCAGACAGTGTCAAAAGCTTTTTGAACGTCTTTTGCAACCAGGGCTGTCCTGTTTCTTTGTTCTGTGTTTATGTGGATGTAGTTGAGAATGATGTTAATTAATGGCATCTTGTGTGGATCTGTGTGTTCTGAAGCCAAACTGACCATCAGAAAGTAGAGAGTTGTGTTCCAGGTATCTGCGAAGGCGATGGTTGATGAGTTTTTCAAAGAGTTTACTTAAAGTTTCGAGGAGGCTGATAGGGCGATAATTTCTAGGATCAGAGTGGTCTTTTTTGGGTTTAGGAAGGAGGATAGCAGTAGCAGCTTTGAAGAGGGAAGGGAAGTATCCAGAGGCAAGGGAGGCATTGAGGAGGTTTGTGTAGGCAGTAATGATAGAGTCAGGAAGGTGTTTTAGGATAATATGGTTTAGGCCAGATGCGCCAGGAGCCTTGGGAGGAAGGTGTCTGAGGAGAGTTTTAATGTTTGTGTTGGTGAAAGGAGTCTCGAGTTCTTGGGAGGAGGTAAGAGAGTCTAGATGAATGTCGCTATCTGGTGTTGTATCTTGTGTGTGTGCAGTGTTCCAATGTTCTATGTTCTGAATGTGTTGAATATCGTTAGGGTGAGGTCGGTGAGGGTGGAAGATGTTCTCCCAGATGTGTTTGAAGATGTTGGTAGCAGCCTGCGGGTCTGAGATGTGTGTGTTGTTGTGGGTGATGTGTTTGAATTTGTTGGTGGGAGTAGTGCCTCTTATTTTTTTGATAAAGTTCCAGAAGGCTTTAGTGTTTTTAATACGCTGTTTGTCAGCTTGTTGTATGAGTTGTGACCAGTGATTGTTGTGGTCTTGGTCTAGACTGTGTAGAATGTTGTTTCTAAGGTAAGTGAGATCTAATCGAACTTGATTAAATCTGTGTGTGTTGTAGAGGAAGCGGTTGTGGTAGCAGATAATTAGTCTTCTTGTTCTGAGTGACGGTTTGAAGGAATAACGAGTGGTGTGAGTTTTCTTTGGTATTGCGTTGTTGGCTGCTTGTGTAATGGTGTCCTGGATGAGATCAAGTTGAGTATCGATGTCAGAGATAGGTTTGTTGTTATAGTCATAGGTGAGGTTAATATTGTCTATGTGTTGTTTGAAAGCATCCCAGTCAGCGTTCTTGTAGGAGAAGGAAGGTGTGGTTGGAATGAGGATAGGGTTGGAGGAGATGTGCAAGATGACTGGGATGTGATAGGAGCCTGTAATAGGGCCAGGTGAGATGTAGTGTTGAAATAGAGAACTGGCTCGGTTTGCCAGAATGATGTCTGGTTTGCCTTGGCCCGTGTGATTGAAGAAGGTATTGAAGTCTGGGCCGAGATGAATTAGGTGTTTATGGTTAGTGAAGTTGAGTAATTGGTGACCAAGTTGGTTGTTACTGGTGTGATGAAAGGCGGTGTGTTTGGCATTCATGTCAGCTAGTAGGTATGTTGGTGTGTTGGTGTAGTTGAAGACTAAGGAAAGGTCGTGTATGTTGAGAATAGTGTTTGGGCGAGCATAGGTGGTGAAAAAGATAAAGGGGCCAAGGTGGGTGTGTATTCTGACTGCAAGACAGTGTTGGTGAATAAAAGGGATTGGGAGAGATTCGTGTTTTATGTTGGATTTGACAAGGATGGCAACCCCATCGTGGGGATCATAGGGGGACTGTAGTGTAGTATAACCACAATGGCGGATACGTTGAGGGGCTTTGAGGCAGGTACTGTTTAGCAAAACAATATCTGGTCTCTCTGCTTCAAGGAGCTCGGCCAGTAGGTGTCTAATAGTAAAGTAAGAACGTACGTTGAACTGAATCACTTTAAACATGATTTAATGGTTTCGTCATAGCAAAGTTAATGTCGGAGGAGTTTGAATTAAAACCCGTGATAGTGGTGCCATCAGTGGATGCGAGTTTGTAGGTGTTACGGACCCGTTTCCTGGAGGGGGAGGAAGAGATGGATCTGTTTTTATGTTCTTTTGTATGTCTGTCAGAAGTTGGGGCAGGTTTGGGTTTGAGTGGATTTTGTCTGGAGGAGGTGGAGTTGGACCTGGATGAAGTTTTGGTTGTGGTGGAGGAATGGGCAAAGGTAGATGCAGAGGAAGTGGAAGCTTTGGTAGGGGATGAGGAAGTGGAAGCTATGGTACTGGGTAAGGAAGCGGAAGCTTTGGTTGGGGATGAGGAAGTGGGTAAGGAGGTCGGGGGAGGGGTGGTCGTAGCAGCAGCAGTAGGGGTGTTGGTGGGAGGGGTGGAAGTAGTGAAGAGGGGTAGGGGGGAGGAGAGCTGGTGGGTGTAGGAAGTGGGGAGGTGGGAGAGAGGGAGGAGGAAGAGGTTGTAGGGGGCTTAGAAGAGAAGCAGGAAGGAGGGATAATTAAAGGGGGAAGATTGTTAGCGGACAAGATTAGGTTAAGGACATGTGAGTAGTCTGATTGGTAGGCTTGAGAGATTACCATCGCAGAGTGGGCAGCAGTGGCGAGTTGGCAGTTAGTTTTGTAGTCTAGTGTGGGTGTAGGTGTAGAAGGAGAGGTGATTGTAGTTTGTGTGTTGGTGTTTGAAGTGTGTAGAGTAGGAGGGGTAGACCAAGTGCGTGGGGTAACCCAGGCATTGGGGGTAGGGGTGGAAGGTATTGTAGGAGGGGGAGGTGCAGGGAAGGGATTGGGGAGGGAGGGAGGTTGGCTTTCTCTGAGGGTGGAGAGAATGTCTTTTCTAGTAGGGCAGGAAATTGCAACTGCAATGTGTGACCCACCGCAGTTAGAACATTTTAGGGGGAGGTTGCAAGTGTTCCAGAAGTGGCCAGTTGCTGAACATCTGGAGCAGGTTTGTGTGGAAGTGCATGAGATTTTGTCGTGGCCAAATTTGTAGCATTTCAGACATTGTGTGATGGGGTGGAAGTTTGGAGTGAAGAGAGAGTTTGGAGGAATGCGGATGGTCTTGGCAAGGATTCCTTGATTGAAGAGTGTAGAGGCGTCAGAAGGAGTTGAACAGCGTATTTTGAGGATGGAAGAGTTTTCAGGTCTATAAATATCGTCAACACCAGAGTTAGAGCAGGACGGCTATATATAGGCAGGAAGAGGTGGTGGTAGTAGTAGTAGTAGTACAAGAATTGTATATAATACCGACAAGATATATACAATTCTTGTACTACTACTACTACTACCACCACCTCTTCCTGCCTATATATACTACTACTACTACCACCACCTCTTCCTGCCTATATATAGCCGTCCTGCTCTACCTCTGGTTAGTGTGACTTTGTCAATGGTCCAAGTCGGACCGAAACGTCGTCGTAAGCTTCTCTCTTTTATGTGCGGGTTATTTGTGTATCGTTCCAGTCACGGTATTGTGCCTTTTTTTGTTATTTATGAATGTAAACCTATATAACAGAACAGACCGAACCATATTACGATGCTTATTACTCCTTGTCGTACAAGTTAACACTGATTTATGGGCCTAACAGAGAGTTACTGTGGAGTTAAACAAAGAGGATGTCTTCCATATCAACAAAGTCGCTGCTGCATGACGGGCTGCTATATAACGGTAGGTGGTCAGGAGGTATCTCTCAGGAGGGTCGAGTTCCCAACCTGATAGTGATATCTTGCTGCATATTGCCGTACTTGTCCGTAAACTCATCGACGCTAAGGAAGTCAAGTGGATCATGGACAGGGAACTTATACCGTGAATTATCATTCTGGCTGAAGTGAGTGGTCAAGTCTTTTTCCGCACTGTAACCTAAGTCGCAATGAACGTCTTTTTTTTGTTTATACTGGAGAAGAGAAGCAACTCGAACTATAATCGATGCACATAACAAGTTCAACACTATAACCACTCAACCACACAGATTAGAAAAGAATAATTTTACAAACAGCATTTCTCTGACATGGTTGTGTCGGCGACATCATCTGTGACCGTCCTGTCTCATCCCACAGTCCCATATGTTGGGCCTGACATATGCATGAACCACGGTTTGAATCCCCGTCCATTATTCTCTTTATCCATCGACTTATCATGGGCTTATAGAGTATAAAGATTTCATGATAAATTTCCTACAGGAGATTTATCATTACGAGGCAAGAATATAGGGAGTAATATCCCCTTCTGGACGGCCACTTTGAGATATTGGAATAAATGTTGAAGCATTTTGATCTCTTGTGCTCCGTTAGTTTGGAACCTATTTCCTGGAGGAAGCCGATTACATGTTACCCCAGTTTCTAAAGATCATTACTAGAACCAATTCGTGCTATTTACTGAATTCTCAATATTAGATGAGCTTTAATTCACCGATGTGATTAGCGCTAACTATTATCTAATATTTTAACAGAAATAGGTACAAGAGTGAACATACAGGCAGAGTTCCAAGCTCGTAGCTTGCCAATCTTCCAGGATTACATTGTGATGCCATGAGGGCGAATAGTGGGATTACCAGGCTTGCTGTAGGGTAGGAATCGGCTTTTTCTATCAGTAGGGCAATCAGTCCTAACAAAGCTCTACTTAATGGTGTTGTAGTGTTCGTTGTGTCTTACATTGTGTCAATCATTAATTTCGTCTGAATTCACAGCAGCTGTAATTTCACTTTAAAAGGACGAATTACTAAAATATTTGATATATATATATATATATATATATATATATATATATATATATATATATATATATATATATATATATATATATATATATATATATATATATATATATATATATATATATATATATATATATATATATATATATATATATATATATATATATATATATATGTGTGTGTGTGTGTGTGTGTGTGTGTGTGTGTGTGTGTGTGTGTGTGTGTTTGTGTGTGTGTGCGTGCGTGTGTGTGTGTGTGTGTGTGTATGTGTGTGTGTGTGTGTGTGTGTGTGTGTGTGTGTGTGTCCCGAAGTAAAATATTTTTTTTTCATTTATGGTAATGTAAAAATTAATAATTTTGTACCAAAAGAACGTTAGAAAACTTACCTAACCTTATTATAACAAGCGCAATTCAATTTAGTATAATGAAACTAAATATATTTTAGATAAGTTTACAATAATTTAATAATAAACAAACACAATGAAATATAATTTTTTTCGTTAGGTTCGGAATGATATTTGCAAAATTAATTTGCATACACAAATTTTCGCCTGCCTTATTCGGCAAGAAGAGTTTTGCTATATAAGCCAAGATCGCTAGTTTTACCTTTTTGGCACAATCTATAAATATATATATACACATTTTTTTCAACAAGTCGGCCGTCTCCCACCGAGGCAGGGTGACCCAAAAAGAAAGAAAATCCCCAAAAAGAAAATACTTTCATCATCATTCAACACTTTCACCTCACTCACACATAACCACTGTTTTTGCAGAGGTGCTCAGAATAAAACAGTTTAGAAGCATATATAAAGATATATAACATATCCCTCCAAACTGCCAATATCCCAAACCACTCCTTTAAAGTGCAGGCATTGTACTTCCCATTTCCAGGACTCAAGTCCGGCTATATAAAAATAAGCGATTTACCTGAATCCCTTCAATGAATATTACCCTGCTCACACTCCAACAGATCGTAAGGTCCCAAAAACTATTAGTCTCCATTCATTCCTAATTAACACACTCACACACGCTTGCTGGAAATCCAAGCCCTTCGCCCACACAACCTCCTTTACCTCCTCCCTTCAACGTTTTCGAGGACGACCCCTACCTGGCTTTCCTTCCCCTACAGATTTATACGCTCTCCAAGTCATTCTACTTTGATCCTTCCTCTCTAAATGACCAAACCACCTCAACAAACCCTCTTCAGCCCTCTGACTAATACTTTTATTAACTCCACACATTCTCCTAATTTCCACGCTCCGAATTTTCTGCATAATATTTACACCACACATTGCCCTTAGACAGAACATCTCCACTGCCTCCAACCGCCTCCTCGCTGCAGCATTTACAACCCAAGCCTCACATATAACTGACAAATCCATTCGTTCCCTAGGCCAGTGCCTCTCCCACTCTTATATCTGCTCTCCTTTTGCACTCTCTCACCACTCTCTTCACCTTTCTTTTACTCTCCATATACTCTACTCTTCTTATAACACTTCTGCTTTGTAAAAACCTCTCATAAGCTAACTTTTTCTCTTTTATCACACCCTTTACTTCTTCATTTCACCAGTCGTTCCTCTTTCCTCCTGAATCCACCCTCCAATAACCACAAACTTCTGCCCCCACGTTCTAATACCCTCTTCTACCCCACCACTTCTCATACTTGCACCAGCCCACCTTTCTGCCAATAGTTGCTTATATCTCACCTTAACTTTCTCCTCCCTTAGTTTATACACTTTCACATCTCTCTTATTTGTTGTTGCAATTTTCCTTTTGTCCCATCTACCTCTTACTCTAACTGTAGCTACAACTAAATAATGATCTATATATTCGTTACCCCTCTGTAAACTTGCATATGCTGGAGCCTGCTCATCAATCTTTTATCCACCAATACATAATTTAACAAACTCCTTTCATTACGTGCTATATCATACCATGTATAATTATTTATCCTCTTTTTCGTAAAATATGTATTACTTATTACCAAACCTGTTTCTACATAGCTCAATTAAAGGCTCCCCATTTTCATTTACCCTCCACAACATTTTTACCCACTTTAGCAATGAGATCCCTAACCACAAGTACTCTCACACTTGGTGCAAAACTCCCCACGCACTCACTCAACATTTAACAAAATCCCTCTCTCTTTCCTTTACACTTCTCTCTTCTTCAGGTGCATAAACACTTACTATAACCTACTTTTCACGTCCAACCCTTATTTTACACCACATAATTCTTGAATTTATGCATTTATATTCCCTATTTTCCTGCCATAACTTTTCCTTCAACATTATTGCTACTCCTTTAGCTCTAACTCTATTTGAAACTCCTGACATAATCCCATTAATTTCTCCCTACTGAAACTCACTCACATCCAGCTTCTTCTCATACATAACATCCACAATTATCTCTTTCTTATCATTCGCACAACATCCACGCACATTCATTTTGACAGTTTGCTTGTTTTTCTTTTTAGTAAGCTATACGGAAAAGGGGTTACTAGCCCATTGTTCCCGGCATTTTAGTTGACTTTTACAACACTCATGGCTTATGGAGGAATGATTCTTATTCCACTCCCCTATGGATATGAAATGAAAAGAAATATGAAGAAGAACTATTAAGATAAAATCAAAGAAAACTCAGATGAGTGTGTATACATAAACGTGTACATGTAAGTGTAGTGTGACCTAAGTGTAAGTGGAAGTAGCAAGACATACTTGAAATCTTGCATGTTTATGAGACAAAAAAAACACCAGCAATCCTACCATTATGTACAACAAATAGAGGCTTCCTTTATACACTCACGTGGTATCTCCTTGAATGGTTGTTGTATACCAACCTACCTGGAGGTTATTCCGGGGATCAACGCCTCCGCGGCCCGGTCCATGACTAGGCCTCCTGGTGGATCAGGGCCTGATCAACCAGGCTGTTACTGCTGGCCGCACGCAGTCCAGCGTACGAGCCACAGCCCGGCTGATGCGGCACTGACTTTAGGTATCTGTCCAGCTCTCTCTTGAAGGCAGCCAGGGGTTTATTGGTAATTCCCCTAATGTTTGATGGGAGGCTGTTGAACAGTCTTGGGCCCCGGACACTTATGGTGTTTTCTCTTAGTGTATCAATGGCGCCCCTACTTTTAATTGGGGGTATTTTGCATCGCCTGCCCAGTCTTTTACTTTCGTAGGGAGTGATTTGTGTGTGCAGATTCGGGACCATTCCTTCCAGGATTTTCCAAGTGTAGATTATGATACATCTCTCTCTCCTGCGTTCCAACGAGTACAAGTCAAGTGCTTCCAAGCGTTCCCAGTAGTTAAGGTGCTTGACAGAACTTATACGTGCAGTAAAGGATCTCGGTACACTCTCTAGATCTGCAATTTCAACTGCTTTGAGTGGAGATGTTAATGTACAGCAGTATTCCAACCTAGAGAGAACAAGTGATTTGAAAAGGATCATCATTGGCTTGGCATCTCTCGTTTTGAACGTTCTCATTATCCATCCCCTCATTTTCTTTGCACTTGTGATCGTGGCAATGTTGTGATCCTTGAAAGTGAGATCCTCAGACATTACTACTCCCAGGTCCCTTATATTATTTTTCCACTCTATTGTATGACCAAAGTTTGTAGTATACTCTGTTCTAGTTATTATCTAATCCAGTTTTCCAAAACGGAGTAGTTGCAATTTGTCCTCATTGAACATCATATTGTTTTCCGGTGCCCACTGGAAAACTTTGTTTATATCTTCTCGGAGGTTAACCGCGTCCTCAGCAGATGACAGCCTCATGCCCTAAACGAAACATGTTGGGAAGATGTCTTAAATGACATCGATCCAAACCAGTGCCTTGAAAGGATCAACTTCCTGGTAGCCGAAGCATGTTCTAGGCATATTCCCCTAAGAAAGAAGAAGAGCAGGAGTAAACTGGAGAGAAAAAGACGCTCCCTCTACAGAAGACGACGAAGAGTCACTGAGCTCCTCAGGAGTGCTAGAATATCTGATACACGAAAGGAGGCGCTGACCAGGGAAGTGGAAACTATCGAATTTAAGCTAAATGACTCTTACAGGAACCAGGAGAGGCAAGAGGAGCTTAAAGCTATTAGTGAAATTGAAAGAAATTCAAAATATTTCTTTTCATATGCCAAAAACAAGGCAAATACCACATCTAGTATCGGGCCCTTACTCAGACAGGATGGGACTTACACAGATGACAACAAGGAAATGAGTGAAATATTGAAATCCCAGTACGACTCTGTGTTTAGTGAACCACTAATCGGTCTGAGGATCGACGACCCAAATGATTTCTTCATGAATGAGCCTCAAAACTCCATAAATGTATGCCAGGTTTCCGACATTACCCTAACTCAGATAGATTTCGAAAAAGCCATTGACAATATGCCTATGCACTCAGCCCCGGGCCCAGACTCGTGGAACTTTGTTTTCATTAAGAACTGCAAGAAACCCCTCTCGCGTGCCCTAAGTACACTATGGAGGAGGAGCTTGGACATGGGTGAAATTCCACAGTCACTTAAAACAACGGATATAGCCCCACTCCATAAAGGTGGCAGCAAAGCATTAGCTAAGAACTATAGACCAATAGCTCTGACGTCCCACATCATAAAAATCTTTGAAAGAGTGCTAAGAAGCAGGATTGCAAATCACCTGGATTCCCAAAATCTGCACAATCCAGGGCAACATGGGTTCAGGGCAGGTCGCTCCTGCCTCTCACAACTACTGGATCACTATGACATGGCCTTGGATGCACTGGAAGAAAATCAGAATGCAGATGTAATATACACAGACTTTGCAAAAGCATTTGACAAATGCGATCATGGCGTAATAGCCCATAAAATACGTGCTAAAGGATTAACTGGGAAAGTGGGGAGATGGATCTTCAACTTTCTAACAAATCGAACACAAAGAGTAGTGGTCAACAGAGTTAAATCGGAGGCTGCCATAGTGAAGAGCTCTGTTCCACAAGGCACAGTACTCGCCCCCATCTTATTCCTTATCCTCATATCAGACATAAACAGAGATATACACCACAGCACCGCATCATCCTTTGCGGATGATACTAGGATCTGCATGAGGCTGTCATCTGCTGAGGACGCGGTTAACCTCCAAGAAGATATAAACAAAGTTTTCCAGTGGGCAACGGTAAACAATATGATGTTCAATGAGGACAAATTCCAACTACTCCGTTATGGAAAACTGGAGGAGATAATAACTAGAACAGAGTATACTACTGACTCCGGCCATACAATAGAGCGGAAAAATAATGTAAGGGACCTGGGAGTAGTAATGTCTGAGGATCTCACTTTCAAGGATCACAACAGTGCCACGATCGCAGGTGCAAAGAAAATGAGAGGATGGATAATGAGAACTTTCAAAACAAGAGATGCCAAGCCCATGATGATCCTTTTCAAATCACTTGTTCTCTCTAGGCTGGAATACTGCTGTACATTAACATCTGGATTCAAAGCAGGTGAAATCGCAGATCTAGAGAGTGTACAGAGATCCTTTACTGCACGTATAAGTTCTGTCAAGCACCTTAACTACTGGGAACGCTTGGAAGCACTTGACTTGTACTCGTTGGAACGCAGGAGGGAGAGATATATCATAATCTACACTTGGAAAATCTTGGAAGGAATGGTCCCAAATCTGCACACAGAAATCACTCCCTACGAAAGTAAAAGACTGGGCAGGTGATGCAAAATGCCCCCAATAAAAAGTAGGGGCGCCATTGGTACACTAAGGGAAAACACCATAAGTGTCCGGGGCCCAAAACTGTTTAACAGCCTCCCATCAAGCATTAGGGGAATTGCCAATAAACCCCTGGCTGCCTTCAAGAGAGAGCTGGACAGATACCTAAAGTCAGTGCCGGATCAGCCGGGATGTGGCTCGTACGTTGGACTGCGTGCGGCCAGCAGTAACAGCCTAGTTGATCAGGCCCTGATCCATGGGGAGGCCTGGTCATGGACCGGGCCGCGGGGGCGTTGATCCCCGGAATAACCTCCAGGTAACCTCCAGGTATGCAGATCCTAGCATCATCCGCAAATGATGATACGGTGCTGAGGTGTATATCTCTGTCTATGTCTGATATGAGGATGAGGAATAAGATGGGGGCGAGTACTGTGCCTTGTGGAACAGAGCTCTACACTATGGCAGCCTCCGATTTAACTCTGTTGACCACTACTCTTTGAGTTCGATTTGTTAGGAAGTTGAAGATCCATCTCCCCACTTTCCCAGTTATTCCTTTAGCAAGTATTTTGTGCGCTATTACGCCATGATCGCATTTGTCAAACGCTTTTGCAAAGTCTGTGTATATTACATCTACATTCTGATTTTCTTCCAGTGCATCCAAGGCCATATCATAGTGAACCAGTAGTTGTGAGAGGCAGGAGCGACCTGCCCTGAACCCATGTTGCCCTGGATTGTGCAGATTTTGGGAATCCAGGAGATTTACAATCCTGCTTCTTAGCACTCTTTCAAAGATTTTTATGATGTGGGACGTCAGAGCTATTGCATATATATATATATATATATATATATATATATATATATATGTATATATATATATATATATATATATATATATATATATATATATATATATATATATATATATATATATATATATATATATATATATATATATATATATATATATATATATATATATATATATATATATATATAGATATATATGTCGTGCCGAATAGGCAGAACTTGCGATCTTGGCTTAAATAGCAATGCTCATCTTGCCATATAGGACAAGTGAAAATTTGTGTTTGCAATAATTTCGCCAAAATCATTCTAAACCTAACGAAAAAAAATATATTTCACTGTGTTTGTTTAGTATTAAATTATTGTAAACAAATCTAAAATATATTTAGTTGGGTTAGGCTAAAATAAATTGCTCTTGTTACAATAAGGTTAGGTAAGTTTTCTAAGTTTCTTTTGCTGCAAAATTAAAAATTTTTACATTAACATTAATGAAAAAAATATATCTTTAAACGTATAAGAGTAAATTTTAGAAAGGACTTAATTTTAAATGAGTTCTTGCTAATTGACCAGTTTTACATATTCGGCACGACATATATATATATATATATATATATATATATATATATATATATATATATATATATATATATATATATATATATATATATATATATATATATATATATATATATATATATATATATATATATATATATATATATATATATATATATATATATATATATATATATATATATATATATATATATATATATATATATATATATATATATATATATATATATATATATATATATATATATATATATATACAAAACAACCACTGTGAAAGAATAGAGAAATTCCAACCGCTTTCATCACTAATCACATTATCAAGGAACAATAAAAGTAATGCATCAAAGGAAGGCATATAAAAGGTCTAGCCCACACCTCACTATCACATCCCACAACAGAGCAACACCTGACGAGCGACTCATAAGAAAGGGAACACTGCAGCAGGCCCACTGGCCCAACTATACAGGTCCTTCACACAACCCACCAACAACATATATATATATATATATATATATATATATATATATATATATATATATATATATATATATATATATATATATATATATATATATATATATACATATACATATATATGTCGTGCCGAATAGGCAGAACTTGCGATCTTGGTTTAAACAGCAACGTTCACCTTGCCATATAGGACAAGTGAAAATTTGTATATGCAATAATTTCCCCAAAATCATTCTGAACCTAACGAAAAAAATTTATTTCACTGTGTTTGTTTAGTATTAAATTATTGTAAACAAATCTAAAATATATTTAGTTGGGTTAGGCTAAAATAAATTGCGCATGTTATAATAAGGTTAGGTAAGTTTTCTAAGTTCATTTTAGTGCAAAATTATAAATTTTTATATCAACATTAATGAAAAAAATATATCTTTAAACGTATAAGAGAAATTTTTAGAAAGGACTTAATTTTAAATGAGTTCTTGCTAATTGACCAGTTTTACATATTCAGCATGACATATATATATATATATATATATATATATATATATATATATATATATATATATATATATATATATATATATATATATATATATATATATATATATATATATATATATATATACATATATATATATATATATATATATATATATATATATATATATATATATATATATATATATATATATATGTATATATATATATATATATATATATATATATATATATATATATATATATATATATATATATATATATATATATATATATATATATATATATATACATATATATATATATATATATATATATATATATATATATATATATATATATATATATATATATATATATATATATAATTATATATATATATATATATTTATATATATGTATATATATAATATATATATTTGTATATATATAATTATATATATATATATATATAATATATATATTTGTATATATATTTATAGAGAAGTACCACCTCTATAGCTGGAATGGGGACCCTCATCCTCAGAGAAGACAATAAACGTACCTCAGAGAAAACTCAAGGTTCTCCCCGGAGCTGTTTGAATATTTTCTTCTCCTACCACCCCCTATATATTTTATATTCTATGTGAACATTTATTAATAAACAAAATACATTTACAGAAAAAAACATAAACATGAATACAATGGCACAATGTATCAAAGATGATGAATTTCCTCCAGCTCCTCCGAGGCTGGACGTGAGCCAAGTATGCAGCAAGCATTTCCCCTCTGGATGGCGACGCTGAGGCGCTGGAACATGAAAGTGGCTGCCCTTGGGTCCCTGGTGGTGTCGATGAGTCTGGAACCCATTTCTTTAAGGAAACGTGTGGCATTTTTTCCCCATGATCCCAAGGTCTCTGATCCCACTGGGACAAACTGATACTGTTGGCTAATGTCCCTGTACTTGCTGATCTTGTACTCCTCCCTGTGGTCAGCAGCTCCTCCCTGTCGCCCCACACTGTGATGGATATAGGTGTCAGCCAGTGTGGACACACAGGTATAGTCCCATGCTAAGAGCTTGCCACTCTTCCAAGGATAGATGGTGACCCCGTCGGGGCAGTTTGCTGGGTTGTGGGTATTGTTGGCTGCTAGTGATCGGGGCTCCCTCTCGGCAGGGCATCCAGCTGTAGCAAGGGTTCTCTTAATGATGTCGTTGACCTCATTGTGTCTTGCATGCCAGCATGTCGTGCCGAATAGGCAGAGCTTCCGATCTTGGCTTAACTAGCAACGTTCATCTTGCCATATAGGACAAGTGAAAATTTGTGTATGCAATAATTTCGCCAAAATCATTCTGAACCTAACGAAAAAAATATATTTCACTGTGTTTGTTTAGTATTAAATCATTGTAAACAAATCTAAATTGTATTTAGTTGGGATTGGCTAAAATAAATTGTTCTTGTTATAATAAGGTTAGGTAAGTTTTCTAAGGTTCTTTTGGTGCAAAATTAAAAATTTTTTACATTGACATTGATGAAAAAAATATATCATTAAACGTATAAGAGAAAATATCAAAAAGGACTTAATTTTAAATGAGTTTTTGCTAAATGACCAGTTTTACATATTCGGCACGATATATATATATATATATATATATATATATATATATATATATATATATATACATATATATATATATATATGTAATATATAAAGACAAAATACATTGACAAAACATTCACAAAAATATGATACAAAGTAAAACAACATAGGTAACTCAGAGCTACATCTCGAATACTTCGTCCAGCTCCCCGGCTGTGGGCCGCGTGCCCAGAATGCTGCAGGCATTTCCTCTCTGGATCGCAACACTGAGTCTCTGAAAGAGGAAGCTGGTCGCCCTGTGGTCCTTGGTTTCTATGATGAGCTTTTCACCCAGCTCTTTGAGGAACTTTAGAGCACACTTTCCCCATGCTCCGAGGGTCTTCGACCCTATTGGAATGAAGTTATAGCAAGGGGGAAGGTCTTCATATTTTCGGATCTTCTGGGTCTCTCTGTGGCTGGCAGCTCCACCCCCTTCCACTACAGAGTATGGCAAGTAGGTGTCTGCCAATGTGGCAGCACAGGTGTAGTCCCAGGCAATCTGCTTTCCATCCTTCCAGGGTAGCATAGTGGCTCCATCAGGACGCTTTTGACTTCCATCTGACCTCTGTACTTGGGGTTCCTGTTGAGCTGGGCAACGGGCTGTGGCGAGGCTTCTCTTTATTATGTCATTGATCTCCTCATGTCTGGCATACTTCCCTTCTGCTGTGTGGCACACGAGACCATGGAGTCCGAATTGATCAGCTGTCGCCCTGCCGCAAATACACCTATCTTCGGTGAGGATGGGGGCGGCTAGGCGAAGAGCAACACCAATCCGAATGGCCTGTGGGTCGAGACGGGTGCCCAGTGAGGAATTGGGAACAGCTAACAGGAAATCTCCTGAGTGTGGTGCCTTCACTGCCAGGAGACGAGCTTTGTTCTTTCCTGAAGCATTGGAGAGCATTGTGTTGGCGATTCATATATATATATATATATATATATATATATATATATATATATATATATATATATATATATATATATATATATATATATATATACATATATATATATATATATATATATATATATATATATATATATATATATATATATATATATATTTATATATATATATATATATATATATATATATATATATATATATATATATATATATATATATATATATATATATATATATATATATATATATATATATATATGCAATAAGATCACAGTAAACAGGTTGTGGGATCTGATAGTGAGGTGCTGGCCGGACCCCTTTTATAGCTTCCTTGGATGCTTCACTTTCATAGTTCCTTGATAATGTGAGTAGTCACGAAAGCGCTTGGAATTTCTTTATTCTTTCAGAGTGGTTGTTTTGCATATATATATATATATATATATATATATATATATATATATATATATATATATATATATATATATATATATATATATATATATATATATATATATATATATATATTTTATATATATATATATATATATATATGTCGTGCCGAATAGGCAGAACTTGCCATCTTGGCTTAAATAGCAACGCTCATCTTGCCATATAGGACAAGTGAAAATTTTTGTATGCAATAATTTCGCTAAAATCATTCTGAACCTAACGAAAAAAATATATTTCACTGTGTTTGTTTAGTATTAAATTATTGTAAACAAATCTAAAATATATTTAGTTGGAGTAGGCTAAAATAAATTGTTCTTGTTATAATAAGGTTAGGTAAGTTTTCTAAGTTTCTTTTGGTGCAAAATCATAAATTTTTTGCATCAACATTAATGAAAAAAAATATATCTTTAAACGTATAAGAGAAAATTTTAGAAAGGACTTAATTTTAAATGAGTTCTTGCTAATTGACCAGTTTTACATATTCGGCACGACATATATATACATATATATATATACATATATATATATATATATATATATATATATATATATATATATATATATATATATATATATATATATATATATATGTAGCAGCAGTACAAGAACATATCCCTGGTCTCTTCCCTTTTGTTTCAGCTGGGTATATCTGGAGATCTGGAGAGAGTTCCGGGGGTCAACGCCCCCGCGGCCCGGTCTGTGACCAGGACTCCTTAGGTCAGTGTCCCAGGATGCGACCCACACCAGTCGACTAACACCCAGGTACCCATTTTACTGATGGGGAACATAGACAACAGGTGGAAAGAAACACGTCCAATGTTTCTACTCTGGCTGGGAATCGAACCCAGGCCCTCACCGTGTGAAGCGAGAGCGTTAACCACCAGGCCACCAGGAATCAATGCTTCTCTTTGGAGAGCATGAAGTCACATCATCGGAGGGTGTCCAACAAGGAGATCCTCTTGCACCATTTCTCTTCTGTATAGCAGTTTGGGAAATCACAGTCAGACTGACAAGCGAGCTAAACATCTGGTTCCTAGATGATGGCACACTAGCAGGTACAAAGGAGTCCCTCCTACATGATCTTATACAGGTAATGACACGGGGACAGGAAATGGGTCTCATCCTGAATCCATCCAAATGTGAAACCATCTCAGTCAGTCAACAAGTGATAAATGCAGTGAGATCAAAACTACCAGGAGCAGCAGTCATTGCCCCACAAATAGTGTCTTGCTAGGAGCACCTCTGGGAAGCAATGCCATTGACACAATTCTCAGGAAGGAATTGGAAGAGTTAAAGAGAATGGAACAACGAATAGGCAATCTGGACACCCACGATGCCTTGTACCTTCTCACAAAGTGCTTGAGTCTGCCCAGGTTGACATATTTCCTAAGATGTGCACCTTCATATGATAACCCTATACTGCACGAATATGACAGTATTCTGAGGCAGATTTTTACGAAAGTACTTAACTTTACTCTAGAAGAGGGGCAGTGGAACCAAGCTACACTTCCAGTCAGACTAGGAGGCATTGGTGTCCGCAAGTCATCACAGATTGCGTTACCTGCTTTTCTGTCCTCGTATATTGCATCCAGAGAGCTTGTAGCAGCGATTCTTCCTGAACATCTTAGGGACAAGATTGGATTCCAGGACCAAAAATTCATTGACGGAGCAATGATCTGGGATAATCTAACGGGCTCTGAAACCAGACATGCTCCCCCCAACAACTACAAACAATCGCACTGGGATGGTCCAATAGTGGAAAATATAGCCTCAACAATGCTTCAGAGTGTGTCAGGGAAGGATAGAGCCCGCCTCCTGGCAGTGAGAGCCCCTCATGCTGGGGACTTTCTGTTGGCTGTTCCCAACTCCAGCCTTGGCACACGCCTCGACCCACAGACCATCCGCATCGGTGTTGCCCTTCGACTTGCCGCCCCTATTCTCGCCGAACACAGGCGTATTTGTGGCAGTGAAGCAGCAGACCGATTCGGGTACCATGGTCTTGTGTGCCGTAAATCCGAGGGAAAGACTGCAAGACATGAGGAGGTTAATAACATTGTCAAGAGGAGCCTCACAACAGCTGGATGTCCAGCAGTAAGGGAGCCACCCCAGCTATGCAGATCTGATGGCAGCCAGAAGCGTCCAGATGGTATCACCCTTCAAGCCTGGACAGATGGGAAGCAGGTGGTGTGGGACTATACATGTGCATCTACATTGGCTGATACCTATCTCCAATACACCAGGGAGGAAGGAGGGGCAGCTGCCAGCTTCAGGGAGTCCCAAAAGTCTAGAAAATATGGAGAACTTGCCCATCATTATATGTTTGTTCCCATAGGCTTAGAGACCCTTGTCTCATGGGGAAAGAGTGCATCTAAATTGCTTAAGGAGCTGGGAAAAAAACTCATCAGGGTAACAAGGGATCCCAGGGCAGCTAGTTTTCTGTTCCAGCGGCTCAGTGCGGCTGTTCAAAGGGGTAATGCCTGCTGTATTTTGGGCACACGCCCCAGCTCTGAGGAGCTGGAGGAGATTTTCGCCTTATAATCGGTGACACACACGTAACAACATGTACCTTATATGCCACCTTTATATCAACAATGTATCTCTTAAATCTTATATATATATATATATATATATATATATATATATATATATATATATATATATATATATATATATATATATATATATATATATATATATATATATATACATATATATATATATACATATATATATATATATATATATATATATATATATATATATATATATATATATATATATATATATATATATATATATATATATATATATATATATATATATATATATATATATATATACATATATATAGAGAGAGAGAACAAATGGATTTGTCAGTTAAAAATAGGAGAGAAGAGTTATTAAATGGAGAGTTAGAGGTATTGTGAAGATGGAGGGAATATTTTGAGGAATTGTTAAATGTTGATGAAGATAGGGAAGCTGTGATTTCGTGTATAGGGCAAGGAGGAACAACATCTTGTAGGAGTGAGGAAGAGCCAGTTGTGAGTGTGGGGGAAGTTCGTGAG
>NW_027195321.1:127500-130000 GCF_038502225.1 Cherax quadricarinatus | reverse complement strand
GGAGCCAGTTGCTGGACCAGGCTTGTAGCCTGGCCAGGTCTCTTTGTAGTCCTTCCTGATCCTCATCCAATTTGATTCTTCTCATTAACTTCACATCATCTGCAAACAAGGACACTTCTGGGTCTATCCCTTCCGTTATGTCGTTCACATATACAAAGAACAGCACAGGTCCTAGGACTGACCTCTGTGGAACCCCGCTTGTCACAGGCGCCCACTCTGACACCTCGTCACGTACCATGACTCGTTGGTGCCTCCCTGTCAGGTATTCCCTGAACAATTGCAGTGCCTTTCCTGTTATGTGTGCCTGATCCTCTAGCTTTTGCAGTAATCTCTTGTGAGGAACTGTGTCGAAGGCCTTCTTGCAATCCAAAAGAATACAGTCGATCCACCCCTCTCTCTCTTGTCTTACTTCTGTCACCTTGTCATAAAACTCTAGTAGGTTTGTGACACAGGATTTTTCTTCCCTGAAACCGTGCTGGTTGTCAATTATACACTTGTTTCTTTCCAGGTGCTCCACCACTCTCCTCCTGATGATCTTCTCCATGACCTTGCATACTATACACGTTAGTGATACAGGTCTGTAGTTTACTGCCTCATGTCTGTCTCCCTTTTTAAAAATTGGGATTACATTTGCCATCTTCCATACCTCAGGGAGTTGCCCAGTTTCAAATTATGTGTTGAAGATCTTTTTTAATGGCACACCCAATATCTCTGCTCCCTCTTTAAGGGCCCATGGAGAGATGTTGTCTGGTCCAACCGCCTTTGAGGTGTCAAGTTCGCATAGCAACTTCTTCACTTCCTCCTTGGTTATATGTACCTCATCCAGCACTTGCTGGTGTACCACCCTGTTATGATTTCCTGGAGTCCTACTGGTTTCCACTGTAAATACTTCTTTAAATCTCGTGTTGAGCTCTTGACATACCTCTCGGTCGTTTCTTGTGAATTCACCATCACCCTTCCTCAGTCTGATTACCTGGATCTTGACTGTTGTTTTCCTCCTGATTTGGCTGTACAACAGCTTCGGGTCAGTCTTGACTTTCGATGCTATGTCATTTTCATATTGTCGCTGAGCCTCCCTTCTTATCTGTGCATATTCGTTTCTGGCTCTTCGGCTAATCTCTTTATTTTCCTGAGTTCTCTGTCTTCTGAACCTTTTCCATTCTCTAGTACACCTAGTTTTTGCCTCCCTACTCCTTTGGATGAACCAAGGACTCGTTCTGTTCTTCCCATTATTTCTGTTTTCCTTGGGAACAAACCTCTCCTCCGCCTCCTTGCATTTTGTTGCCACATAGTCCATCATTTCTTGTACTGGTTTTCCTGTCAGTTCCCTCTCCCACTGAATGTCTTGAAGGAAGTTCCTCATGCCTGAGTAGTTCCCCCTTTTGTATTTTGGTTTTTCTCACCCTATTCCTGCTACTCTCTCCACTTCAAGCTCAACTATGTAGTCGAAGCAGAGAACCACATGATCACTAGCTCCGAGGGGCCTTTCATACATGATATCCTCGATGTCCGAACTACTCAAGGTGAATACAAGGTCCAGTCTTGCTGGTTCATCCTCTTCTCTCTCTCTGGTAGTGTCTCTAACATGTTGATGCATGAGGTTTTGCGGTACCACTTCCAACATCTTGGCTCTCCATGTTTCAGGACCCCCATGGGGTTCCAGGTTTTCCCAGTCAATCTCCTTGTGATTGAAATCACCCATAACTAGTAACTTTGCTCCCCCATGTGTGCTCTCCTGGCCACCTCGGCTAGTGTGTCGACCATTACTCTGTTGCTCTCGTCATATTCTTCTCTTGGCCTTCTGCAGTTCTGTGGTGGATTGTACATTACTGCAATTATCACCTTATGTCCCTCAGACTGGATTGTTCCTACTAAGTAGTCCCTTTCGCCCGTGCCATCCATTCCATTCATTTTCTCAAAACCCCACTGGTTTTTAATGAGCAGTGCAACTCCTCCTCCCCCTCTCCTCCCTCTGTCTTTCCTGAGGATTTAATATCCGGATGGAAAGATTGAATCTCTTATTACTCTGGTGAGTTTTGTTTCTGTGAGTGCTTTTATGTCTGGGGATGTCTCCTTGATTCTTTCGTGCCACTCCTCATACTTATTTGTTATTCCATCTGCATTTGTATACCACACCTTCAACTTCTTTTCTAAGAATGTGGTCTGGGAGGTGTATTGGGGTTGGTGAAGTGGGAGACATGATGCGGAACTATGGGTGGTTGTTGTGGGGGTGGAGTTTGTAGTGCAATGGGTGGGGGCATTGGATGTGGCATGGGTGTTTTGGTTTAGAGTGTTTGGTTGCACTGGGGTTGACCTGGTTGGGAGGATTCTATCGGAAGTTGAGAGGGAGGCTGTATTTGGTCTTCTTCCTGTGTCTGGGATCTCCTGTCTGTCTTCTCCATCCCCTCTCTTTCCTCCTTTTGCCTTTGTACCATCTCTCTCAGTTTCAGCCTTACTTCTTGTGTTCTGTCGCGGTCGAGATACACCTTTCTGTATGCCG
>NW_027195321.1:120000-122500 GCF_038502225.1 Cherax quadricarinatus | reverse complement strand
TTTCTCTAACTTCTTGACGTGCTTGACCAGGTGTGGGTTCCAGACTGGTGCTGCATACTCCAGTATGGGCCTAACATACACAGTGTACAGTGTCTTGAACGATTCCTTATTAAGGTATCGGAACGCTATTCTGAGGTTTGCCAGGCGCCCGTATGCTGCAGCGGTTATTTGGTTGATGTGTGCCTCTGGTGATGTGCTCGGTGTTATGGTCACCCCAAGGTCTTTCTCCCTGAATGAGGTCTGTAGTCTTTGTCCACCTAGCCTATACTCTGTCTGCGGTCTTCTTTGCCCCTCCCCAATCTTCATGACTTTGCATTTGGCTGGATTGAATTCGAGAAGCCAGTTACTGGACCACATGTCCAGCCTGTCCAGGTCTCTTTGCAGTTCTGCCTCATCTTCGTCCGATTTAATTCTTCTCATCAACTTCACGTCATCTGCGAACAGAGACACTTCAGAGTCTATTCCTTCCATCATGTCGTTCACATATATCAAAAATAGCACTGGTCCTAGAACTGACCCCTGTGGGACCCCGCTCGTAACAGGCGCCCACTGTGATACCTCTTCACGTACCATGAATCGTTGCTGCCTCCCTGTCAGGTATTCCCTTATCCATTGCAGTGCCCTCCCTTTTACATGCGCCTGATCCTCCAGCTTCTGCACTAATCTCTTGTGGGGAACTGTGTCAAAGGCCTTCCTGCAGTCTAGGAAAACGCAATCTACCCACCCCTCTCTCTCGTGTCTTACTTCTGTTACCTTGTCATAAAACTCCAGGAGGTTTGTGATACAAGATTTGCCTTCCATGAACCCATGCTGGTTTTCATTTATAATCTTGTTCCTTTCCAGGTGTTCGACCACTCTCCTCCTGATAATCTTCTCCATGACTTTGCACACAATACATGTCAGAGACACAGGTCTGTAGTTTAGTGCCTCGTTTCTGTTTCCTTTCTTAAATATGGGGACTACATTAGCTGTCTTCCATTTCTCAGGTATTTGCCCAGTTTCAAGGGATGTGTTGAAGATTGTGGTTAGAGGCACGCACAGCATCTCTGCTCCTTCTCTAAGGACCCATGGGGAGATGTTGTCCGGTCCCATCGCCTTTGAGGTGTCAAGGTCACTTAAGAGCTTCTTCACCTCCTCCTCAGTTGTTCGTATGTCATCCAACACTTGTTGGTATATTCCCTCTTGATGTTCCCTTCTGTGCTGTCTTCCCACAGCCCTTCCTGTCTCTACTGTAAAAACTTCCTTAAATCTCCTGTTCAGTTCCTCACATACCTCCTGATGATTTCTTGTGAGTTCTCCACCTTCTGTCCTTAATCTGATCACCTGGTCTTTGACTGTTGCCTTCCTCCTGATGTGGCTATACAACAGTTTCGGGTCAGTCTTGATTCTCGATGCTATGTCATTTTCATACTGTCGCTGGGCCTCCCTCCTTACCTGTGCGTACTCATTCCTGGCTCTGCAACTGATCTCCCTATTTTCGTGTGTTCTCTGCCTTCTGTACTTTTTCCATTCTCTATTGCACTTTGTTTTTGCCTCCTTACACCGTCGGGTAAACCAGGGGCTCGTTCTGGTCTTCCCGTTGTTACTGTTGCCCTTGGGAATAAACCTTTCCACTGCCTCCTTGCATTTTGTTGTTACATATTCCATCATTTCATTTACTGGCTTTCCTGCCAGTTCTCTGTCCCACTGGACCTCCCGAAGGAAGTTCTTCAACCCTGTGTAGTCCCCTCTTTTATAGTCAGGCTTTTCCCATTCAACTCCTGTTATTCTCTCCACTTGCAGCTCTACTATGTATTCAAAGCACAGAACCACGTGGTCGCTAGCTCCTAGGGGACTCTCATACTTGATGTCCTCAATGTCTGAGCTGCCCAGGGTGAACACAAGGTCCAATCTTGCTGGTTCATCCTCCCCTCTCACTCTGGTAGTGTCCTCAACATGTTGGTGCATGAGGTTTTCCAGCACCACGTCTAACATCCTGGCTCTCCATGTTTCGGGACCCCCATGTGGCTCCAGGTTTTCCCAGTCAATCTCCCTGTGGTTGAAATCCCCCATAACCAGCAACTTTGCTCTGCTGGAGTGAGCTCTTCTTGCCACCTCAGCAAGTGTGTCCACCATTGCTTTGTTGCTCTCTTCATATTCCTCACTTGGCCTCCTGCAGTTCTGTGGCGGATTATACATCACTGCAATGACCACTTTGTGTTCCCCAGACTGAAGTGTACCTGTTATGTAGTCTCTTTCTCCCGTCTCATCTATGCCTTTCATTTTCTCTAATTTCCATCTGTTTTTTACGAGCAGAGCAACCCCACCTCCCCCCCTGCCCCTTCTATCTTTCCTCATGATCTGGTATCCTGGTGGGAAGATTGCATCTGTTATTGTCTCCGTGAGTTTTGTTTCTGTAACTGCTATGATGTCTGGGGACATCTCATTGATTCTTTCTTGCCATTCGTCATGTTTATTCGTTAATCCATCTGCATTTGTGTACCAAACCTTCAACTTCTGT